>NW_009931614.1:129948-152254 GCF_000696875.1 Nestor notabilis | reverse complement strand
GGGGGAGCCGTGAGGCTGGGGGCACCCTGGTGGAACCGGGGGCTTTCCCCTGTCTCTTCCCTGGAGCAGCGCTCAGCTCTGCCTGTTCTCCACCAGACCGCTTAAAGCCGCACGTTTGCCACGCCACCCGTGTCTTTAGCAGATAACTCTACAGAGACGTTATCTGGGTAGTCTGGGGATAATTTAGGAGCACAGTTCCCCGACTTGGACTCTAAATCAGCGTGCGGGCATCCGTGTGTCAGTGATCTGGTATTCAAGGTGTACCTGCAGCTCCCGGTGACTCCGGATCGCTCCGGGGGCACCTGGCTGTGGTGTATGGCTTTAAAAGCCTAACTTTGGACTCGGAGTACGTATTTCATGTACGTGCTCTGTCAGAATTATGTGCTCAGGCTCAGCCTGCTCCTGCTCGTTCTTTTATGAGATGTGCAGTATGCAAATATAACTTATTGCCACTGTTTCTCCTCAAAATTCGTTCTGAAATACCTTTTTGTTTTGGTTTGGTTTTTTTTCCATCATAGGTGGACTTTTCATGAGGAACACTGTTCAGGAGCACAGTGCATTTCGGTTTGCTGTGCAGTTATACAACACAAACCAAAATACCACAGAAAAGCCCTTCCATTTGAACTATCATGTAGATCACTTGGACTCTTCCAACAGTTTTTCAGTGACGAATGCTTGTAAGTAAATACATGCTTTTTTAAAACAGCAACAAAAATGATTGTTATCTATCCTTGCGTTCAGTTTCTCCCTGGTAGCCTGGCGTTCTTCGTGCAAAATAATGCAACAAATGTGTGTACTGGCATGAGGTTTAGTAGATTTGCAGCATTCTGTGGTTGAATAATACCTTAGGGAAAGTTCTCTCTCCACTTCTTTTCACCCTTTTAGTTTTGTTTTCCAGAAAAACAACCATCTTATTTATGTAGCAGCGCTGTTTAGCTGTGATCAGTGAATTGCTGCTGAATTAACCTCCCTTTTCTGTTGGGGCTACAACCTAGCCGTGTGAAACAGCATGATTTGAAGTAAAACAAAACCAGCTGTTTACAAGTGACCTTGAGGGGACATGGTAGAGGGGCTTACTTGCCTTCTCCACCCTGAAATACTAGGTTGTTTTCTTACAGTGAGAGTCGTGTTAAAAGCTGAGACAACTGTAAACTGACAAATACTGTTAGAGCTGAGGGGCGAGAAAATGGAACCAGAATGTTTAGCGTTTTGAGAAATAGCTCTGCACAAGCAGTACATACATGTAATTTGAGCCTTTATTAACAGAAGAAGCGAAATAGAACTTTGAGTAGTGTTAATGTGGTGTTAAAACGTGAAATTGCTTTCTGAAAGACTGGTGCATGCTCCGCATTTAAAAAAGCATTCCTTTACCAATAGCAATTCTTGAGCATTTGGTGTACTGATGCATCCAAGTTCACTTTTATACCTGTTTTATAGTAAGCCTTTGAAAATGAATGGATTCTTCTTGTGAGGTAGTTGCATGCACTTTGCAGTGTACAGATATATGCCTGTACATCATCTAAAGGAACTCTGAATGCAATGTACTAACTGTGTTGTGAACAGGAGCCCTGTTCATATACTCACAGTACAAAATGCTCAAAGAGGAAGCATTGTACTAAAATTATCAAGTATTGGAGTACAGAAAACTTGCTCTAAAACAGTTTAATGTTTTGAATATCTGATTTCCTCATTTTTTTTGTTTCTTGGGGCCAGCATACTTCTTATATTCCTGTCCCACACTGTATAATTGGAAGGCTACCCAAGTAGACACTTTATTCTTCTAGGATTTCAGCTATTTTCTGAGGAAGTTGATGGCTAGAAAATATACAAGAAGGAAATACTTGCAAAATTTTGGATTGGTATTCTAACATATCCCCCATGTGACTGGTTCTTGCTAGTGCAGCGTTACACTTTTTAAAGGGCTTTGAATTGGGACCTTTAAAAGTTTTGCAGGGGGGTGAATTATATAATATGCAATAAAAATACTTGGTAAAGTGGGAAAAAATGGTAAATAAAAGCGTGTCTGTGCTTTGCATCTTTTTTTACTAATCCTATCCAGCCTCAACAGCTCTTAGAACAAATATCAGACTATTAATCCTTAATCAGTATAATCCCTTCAAGAGGCTGTATCTCAAACATAGTTTCCTAAATATCAATTATATGGATTTAAACTAAATATGTTAAACTGCTCGGGTGATTAATTATTAATTTTTTTTAAGTTCTATTACTACTGCTTCACAGATCCCCCCAGACAAGGGAACTACATGTTCCTGCAGAGGCAGTCAACGTATTATTTGGTCATCATGCTTCTCACCTGACACCGAATGATTTTTGTCATTGCTTAGTAAAAGCTGTGGCAATTTTAGTCAGATGAGCTGGTTTTCTGTAGTATAGGGCTGCATGTTCCGATACACGTTACCAGTGTAGTAAAATTGGGAAAACTTAAATCTCTGGAGAAACCATAGACCAGAGAACACCAACCTACAGTAACCTATTTAAAAACAGAAGATGTGAAAAAAGAAACAGAAGGAAGAAAATGAAAAGGTGACCTTGTCTATAGCTATGTCAACCATGTGGTAATACTGGTGGTAGGAAAAGAATGCAGTGAGTCCAAGTCACCAGTCATCTAGGTCTCAGTAGCTCTAAATAAATAATAAAAAAAAATAGCATAGTTGTTCTCTTTGGATCTGGAAGCAATTATCTTTGAAAGTCAGAATGCGCCTACGTATCAATAAAGTACAGTGAACTAGCAGCTCCTCACACTACCTGGCTAACATGTAGAACATTGTGGCGTAAGTACCCTTAATCACATCTTCGGTTCCCAGTGGAGTGGCAGATAATTTCAGGTGCTGCCATAGCCGTGAAGGAGTTATTTCCACAACGTTTTTACTTCTCTTGAAGATAAGCATAAATTTTCTCCAGAGCTGTCACATAGCCATTTGATCAATATTTGCAATTGGCAGAGATCCATAGGAGAGGAACCTGCAGTGACTCTTGACTGCCTTCACTGGAGAGGGAGACTGTGACTGACTTTGTGGTCAAATAGGTAAAGGAGCTGAAGGAAAACTGGAGAAATTGTAGCATGTGTAGCTTGAGCCTAGGGCCTGTACTAGTCAGTATCCATAAAATAATACTTTTCATTCGCCTTTGCTTTGATTTATGTGATAGGTGACTGTAGTAAGTGTTCATGTGTGCAGGAATTGAGGGAGGGCTCTGCTCAGGAAAGAATTATGTTCTTACCGTACAGCTGCATATCCCTCTTGGTGCAATTTGGTGCATTCCAGGGGCAGGAGGAAAAAAGTCTCTTCTGAAGTATCCTCATGAGCCAGAGATAAAAAGCCCACCTTAGGTAGGGCTGATTTGGCCATATCCCAACGTGGGAACAAACTTGTTTAGAAGCAAAAGAAAATTCCTGCCCTAAGCCCCTCCCTCTCATTCCTTTTTCAGTTAAATTATGCATAATTTGATTTATGTACATGTATTCCCTGCTTCACTGCTACGCAAGGCCCCTCTCTCTGTATTTCAGTTACAAACATGCCTACAGTATTCATCCACTCTGTATTTATCTTCCACCTAATTATTTAGCTGTACAATATCTTAACAGAGGGAAAATACAGGCACAGATGGAAATTCTGATGTATTTAAACGTTTCAGAATAATATGACTATAACAACTCAAATGTATAAATTCAGCACTGGAGCATCTCTCATGCTGTTCTTATAACCTCTGATAAAGGATGTTAGTATTAATGTTGAATTATGCGTACAGTTCTGCAGATCAAATTCCCTCGAAATAACCCGCGTATGTCTTTCTGCTCTGCACTTGTAGTGCACTATACTAACACTGCTCCAGCCTCTGCAGTGTCAGCTCATTAGCACACAGATCTCATATTCCCTCTCTGCACTGTCATTGCAAAAAATTGCTGTTGTACACCTTTACAGCCAACAAATGTGCACTTGTGATACGTACAGTTTTCAAGAAATATATAGAAAAGTAAAGTCAACCTTCTGCATAGTCCTGCTGGAATTTCTCAAAAGAAAGCATTAGTTTTCATTAAAATCTGTTGATCATGTAATGATAGTGGTGGGATGTGTATGGGTGAAAAGGGGCTGTGATTGCAGAATCTAATTAATCTACAGGCAGATTCCCTCTCTCAGCTAACCTATCAACTGCAAATTCTTGTCCTGTTAATTTTTCTGAGTCATTTCTCATATATCTTCTGAACCCAGAAGGCTTTTTGTATTTTACCAAATGATGATGTGTAGTGGTTTTTCCACAGGCACTCTTTTTTTTTAAGAGACAAAAAAAAAGAAGATACAATGATACGCTTACTTTAAACTGCTTAAGTCTTGTAAGTGATTGCATGCTTTTTAAAGGGATCTGACTTCAGACTTTGTTCGGAAATTTTTCTTTAGCATCCTTGCAGTCCTTGTGTTTAATCTTTAAAATACAAGTTACAAGGTTTTAGTAGAAAAAAATGCTTGTTTGTTGGTTTTGAGGGCATTGCAGAGAATGACACTACAGGGCTAATAGCAGCAATTTTTTTCCAATTTAACTGCATTATTCCCTTTTACAAAGCACAGGTGTGCATATATAAATAAATATATATATATGAATACTCACCCGCACATGTGCACACACACTTTTTCTTTAGGTGCTACTCAGCATTTCTTTTTGCTAGTGGGCAGATAATTTGCTTCCCTTGCATCTGTATGCTCTTCGGCCAGCTGGCAAAGGACACAGATGCTGAAAGTGGTCAGCTCCCTTCTGCCAACAGCATAAGCATGTCTCGCTAGAGCCTTGCCAAGTTAGGGCCATGTACTGGTGGTTTTGTGTGAGTAGAGGCTGTAGGGTAGATGCCTCACTCTCCTGATAAAGAATGCACTGTGGTTTCTCCAAGCATACCTGGAAATATGCCTTCTACACAACCCATTACAGATCCCTGAAAATGCCTTTTGTGTTGTGGAACATGCTCAAGTATTGTGTGTTACTGCTCTATGACAAAGAGAATCAACAGGCTTCATTTTAGGGGTCTAAGCTTTTGTGGTTTTGGGATAGGTTGAAAAGTGAAGGGTGCCTTTCAACTAAAGTTTCTTTGCACTTCGTGACAGAGGAAATAATTTGTCATTAAGCTGAATGTGAACTCTCTGTTAGTAGTAGGAACCATACAGCTTTCAATGTTTTTATTTTTTTTTCATGTTTTATTATTTCTTAAATTAATTTTAAAATAAGCTGACTCTCCTTTCTGTCCACCTCTGCTGCGTGCATAGCATTTACATACCACTTAGGCGTTAGGGTTCTGTTTAACTCGCTCTGTAGAGGTGAAAAAAAAATCTTGGACACTTTTATGAGAAACTTTGAATTCACCAAATGAATAAAGAATTAAGCATGATAAAGAGCACCATTCACTTGTTCAGTTTCAGGAAATTTTTGTGCAGATATAGTGATGAAATTGTTCACTGTTCCAATAGAGCACTGGGCCTGGAGGACCCATAAGACTATTGGCATGGGTTGGAAAGCTAGTGATTAACTACACCTTCCAATAAAATGTGTAACAGCTGTAGTTTATCTCTGGGAGGAAATGGAGATGCCATGATGGGAAACAAGCCTGTTACAGTAGCTTTTAACAACAACAAAACCCCACAGTTTTGTTGAAGGCTGACTTGGGAGCTTGTCCAAGAGCCACAGAGAACAGTGGGTTTCTTTCCTCTGGGTTCGTGGTGTTCAGTGTCTGGGAGGTGGGAGGCCTTCCTACTGCAAGTGTAGGACTGTTACGCAAGAAGGTGTGAAATGAGGGAGCTGATGTATCTTTAATGATTCTTTATTTTTGCAATCCAGTGATTTAACATTTTTCCATTTAAAGTACATGTTTTGTCATTACCGATTTTGGAATGCCAGTTTTGATTTAGTCAGGTGTCCTTAAAATGCTTTAGAATATGTTATTTTTAAAGCAGTAACAGTTTGGTTTTGTAGTTCAGTTTCAAACCAAGCCAAACCATATAATGAAAAGTTGTGTTCATTTATGGTGATTAAGATGTTTATGTTGAATTTGTGTTTGGCATTTAAGTTACAGCCTAAGATCAGTACCTTCTATGCTGCTGTGAAGTACAAATCACTGGAAGGCCATGGCCACCTTTTTAAGAGAACTCAAAAGGCAGCCTGAAAATTCAGTACCTATTGTCATGAGGTCTGCTATCCAGGGTCTTTTACCTCCACTGGAACAGTGTGGTGATCTATAAATAGAAATATAAAAATGACTGATCTACATCAAACCAGTTTCTGTAAAACTGTGATGATCACCAGTGAAGCTGTTTCCAGATTTCAGCTGTGGGGATGCTTTTTCTTGAGATGTGTGTGTTACATTTCCTGTCAGAGGCAGAGACATCCTTCCCTATGTTATATCACCTGCTTTATGTTATTGTTGATCTTCACAATATCAGATGCTCTAGGAACCTCAAACTTGAAATAAACTTGGAGTTTTTCCTGTGCAGTTACCTGATGAAGGCTTCAAAGTAGACGCTCATGTTTGGCTGATTGTAGTCATTGTAGTGTGGGTACTAGTAACTGTCACACAGCTTCACAGCGTGTACTCTGGCCTGACTGTACCAGGGAGTTAGGAGGTACTTGTGTAGCACCAGAAATGCAGAGTTTATTTATCAGTCTGTAGCTATATGTGAAAAATCCAGAGGTGGTGCATGCCTTTTAGTTGATCTCACCAAGATGTAATTATCAGGGCTAAAACTATCATACGTACACAGCAAGAGAGAAACAGGTAAAAAGGTTTCTGTGTAAAGAGGAAGAGGAAATGGAGGAAAGAGTTCTGTGAATGAATCCACCTACAGTTGTTTGTGCACATCCTCCTTGTGGTATCTGAGGCACCGGATCTCTTTTTATCATCTTAACCACTTCTAAAATAGCGAGTGGCACCGTGCAGCCCTCACACGTACACTGCACAGGAGGCACAGAAGCCCTTACTCATGAGGATCAACCCACAGGGATGCTGCACTGCCCATCACTTGCCCAGGCACTTGCATAAAGGGTGAATTGCTTTCCTAGAATAGGGTGATAGCTCAGAGGAGGACTCTTCTACAGCAATGGGGTGGTCTATCTGGTCACTAGTATGCAATTATTTTGCTAGACTGGAAGTTTCAGATATGCTGAAAGTTTTTTGTTTGTTTGCTGGTTTTGGTTTGGGTTTCAGGTTGGTTTGGTTTTTTTTCAAACACAATTTACAACGTATTCACTTTCAGACCTCTTGTAAATTATGTGATTGCCTTTGGACACTCAGTCCTGCCCTTGTGTTGGGATTGTATTTGTTGGAGTTTATTCAAAAGTGATGTTTGAAATTCTGATTAAGAATTTAAAAAAAAAGCAGGGCTGCATGGTGACTTCACTGTCTTGAGTCCTTTTTAATACAAAAACTGTCCTAAAAAAGATATGCAGGTATCTGGGAAAGGTACCTCTTTGATGGTACATAGTCCATGTAGTTTGGTAACCATAGTTTGTGGTACAGAGATAGAATTCGCTGATGGTACATAGTCCATGCATACTTAGTTCATTCCATGTTTGCTTTATTATTTTCCTTACTCTGTCTCCTGGACTTAAATGTAAAATAGTGCTTGCAGATTTCACCATCAGTAGTTTTGTTTATATGCAAACAAGCATTTAGGCTCAGCCCATGTGGTAAAGGGACTGAGCTTGGGCAATTGTGGACTCTTCTGATGGCTCTTAGCATGATTTGGAGTAAGTCAGTTTGTACTTTCAGTAGCACCATTTTATTATCTCTTGTACAAGGGTAATACAATTTACCCTTATCAGACAGTATTGCAGAGCTGTTTGCAGTGAAAAACTTGGAGAGCTTTGGCTAACAGCAGCTTTTTCATTTTACTGATCACTTCTTCCACTTCTCTTCCTAAAACAACAACAACAAAAAAAGCCAAAACCAAACCCAAAAGCTAAACAACTCCCCACCAAAACCCAGCTTACTCTTCATGCTTCTGAAAAATAAATTGAAATTAGCACTTGCTAATTAGCTGTCCTTGTCAGAAGATGTACATTCCCACTGATAGACCTGCGAGAACATGTGTCACAGCTGTACAGCAAGCCTATCTATCACTTGACAAAGGAGAAATTTTCAACTGTTTCCCTGAAATAAGCAAAGCTGTGGGAAAGAAAGCAAGTTTATCATTTGAGAGTTCTTCATCTCCTGCGCTTCCTGGATCTTTATTAGAAGTATGGTCTGTACTTCTGCAGCACAGGATATGCCCAGCTTGCCCACCTGACCCACACTTGGACTGCTTGAGTGGTAGGAGAAAAAACTGTCTCTACCAGAAGTGGTGGTGCCTGCTGATTTCTCTCAGTGAGGTCTCTAGAATGTGCTGTAGTCAGTACCTCACAGCTGCCAGCTTTTCCAGACGTACAGCACTGCATTTCAAGGCTGGTACCTTCCAGAATTTCCTTGTCTGATAGCCATTTTGGAGATCTTAGTCTGAGACAGGTGCTGCAGCCCACTTAGGGAATATGGATTGGGTCTTATGAATTACAGAGTTGCTGCATCATGACACACATCTTGATTGATCTCTGTACCCTGCTGTATATGCTCAATTCGTTAAAACTTTTTGCTGGTTGTTGTTGTTTGTGTTTTTCTTGTGAGGGGAAGTGCAGGGGGAGAGATGGCTTGGGGAGAAATGGTAATTGATGAGTTTTTTCAGGTGAGGAACTATTCAAGGCCTCTCTACAAGAAAACATGGCAAGATACTGGCTTTTACCGACTGCAGGGGTTTTGTCTTCGTAGGCTATACCACTTGTGTCACCAAGTTTGGATTCTAATGAAGTCTGATGTTTGGAAAACTCAAGTTCATGTGCCTTCTTTTTTCCCAGCAGTTAGATGAGAGCTAATTAGAGTCCATTGATTTGCAACGGACTGACCCAGGGTCTAGCCCTGAATCGAATCAAAACTGTTAGGGGGATTCTAAATTGTGTAGCAAGTTTAATTTACTCAACCATCTTTCTCCAAAGTTCTTATGCAGTCAGAGAGCATCTCTAGAGTGGCTTTACTGCCACTGTAGAGGATGTCAAAAGGAGTTGGACCTAATGAAATGCTGAATGAGTGAGCAGTCAGCATAATACCTGCTATCCTACTTTGAATTTCCTTTTTAAAACACTGCTTTTTGTGCCTACTTACTTGTGATTTCTTGATGAGTATAAAATAATACTAAAAAAAAAATTTATACAGTTGTTCTGTCCCAGCTAATCCTATTTCTTTCCTATTCTGGCCACATCAGCAGAGTAATTCTCATGACCAATGGTAGTATTTGTATTCCTTGGCCAACTCAGACCAAGTTCCTCCATAGAACCATTATCCCACTGCTATTCTGTGCATCCCAGAAATGGATTGTATATCCCAGAACGTTATGCTGCATGACTTCAAAAACACGTGATTGAAAATGACGGGAACTGTGTGACTTCCTAATTTTTCATTTCAGATGTAGTTCCAAAAAGGTTTTAAAGATTAGATTGGGATCAACCAGAAAGTTGTAGAATTCAAAATAAAAGCTTTTTAAATAGTTTCAGACTTTGTTCAAAACATTGACTCAGATTCAGCTGAAGCCAAATATTTTGTTTTGGAAATGGTGATTTCTGGGTTTTGTACATTTTTATTCTTGACTGAAACCATTTGGTGAAGCTTATCCCAGTTAGCAGGATGTTTCTGCAAACAATCTGCCTTTTTCAGTGTAACAGCACCTGTTCTGTCCAGTTTTTATAATGACATCTAGATGATGGATGTGGAAGAAAGAAGTGTATGTTTTGGAAGAAGCTGTCTAGGTTTTTTCAGGGGATATAGTTCAAGCTGCTTTTGATGGATTTTGTGGATAGACAATTTTTGTCAGTTGAAGAATGTATAGCATGTCTTTCCACACCATCTACAGGCAACTTACCTTATTACCTGGAGAGGCAGGGAGATAAGCCCAAAATTGATCAAAATGATACCAGTTAACCCTCCTGAAGTTTTCCACTGCTACAGTTTGACGCTCCAGGTGCAGAAATTGCCTTGTTTAAAGCACGAATCAGTATAGCTTTACTGCATGCAGAGCGTGGTAAATGTAGTGATGGTTTCTACAACCACAGCGTCCTGTTTCAGAGGTGTGCATTCTTATGCATCAGACGTACTTTACTGCCACTTGTTTTGTGCTGTGTTAGAGAAAAAGAAATTTCATGCAGTGATGCTTGTGCATATCTGCAATGACCACTGGGACCTAAATGTTTTAGTGCTTCATTGTTCTAACAGAAGGCAAAAAGCAGCCTCTTTGTATCCCATTAGACAAATAGGTGCAGTCAAGGTACCTAATGGAGCCTTGCTGTGATCTGATTTACACCAGGGTAAATTTGGAGTAGCTGTAGGGGGGATGTGAAGAAGTGAAGCCAGTACAGGGTAAAAGAAGAGTGGTCCCTTATGGGGTATTCTTGGCTTTAAGCCTCTGGATAAGTGGTGGATGTGGGTCCAGGAGAGCCAATGAATTCTTTGAGGGAGACTCAGGGCATCTTAGTCAGTAGCATACCTCTCCTCCAGGACTAGCAGGTTGTCCAGGCTCTTGACTTCAACAACTAACTGAATACACCCTTGTGTAGCATTGCACATATTTCCTCTTGGAACTTTTGGGAAATTTAACAAAATGTTCACATTCAGCAGTAATAAGTGTCCCTTTATAAATGATGCTGGGTATCTCTGAAGTATCTGTAATAGACTGTAGAGCAGAATCTGCCAAGGAAAGATTTTGGTTTTCAGTTGAAACAAAATAGTGTAAATCAAATAGTCTCCAGTGGAAAGTGCTGACCTTGTTTTTAGCAGGAGTCACTTATACATTCTCTACTTCTAGATTTTCATGTATCTTTTTCCTTCCCCCCATATATGCATTTTTGTAGCTCTGAACCTTTCACTACTTTTCTGTCTGTATCAGTTTATGGATTTTGCAGTTCTTGTATGAAGAGAGGCTGGGTGGGGTTAAAGACCATAGACTTCCATGAAATTTAACTCGTGTCTCTTATGTGCTTGCATGAGTAGTGACTGATTATAAAACACAACATCTTTTTCTGAGTCGCTCTAGAGGTAACTCAAGAACAGATCTCTGGCAAAACAGGGTCTTTTGGCTGAAGCATAAAGCTAACATTTTAACCTATTTTCATCTGTAAAAACACCCTGCTATTTTTAACAAATAGGGAACCTATCGTGGGTTGTGATGCTGCTAACTCCTGCAACCTGGTCAGGTTCCAGCTTGGATGAGTATCAGCATAAATCAGTTAATCTTCTGGAAGCTTTATTCAGATAAATTATCTGCACTTCCTGTCTTAAATTCTTATTGTGGTGTTCTGCAGTGCTAGCCCCTGTTTCACATAAGATGCATTTGAGATTTGAGGCAATCTGCATATGCAGGAGGACATAATTTGATATTAAAGTATATTTTCCTTGCAGGCTTTTCTGAAAAGATCCTGTGCTTCCTTGATGATGTCTGGAGATTCCCTGTGTTAATAAGAACTGTTTTGTTAATTGATTCCAGAATCTGCTGCTCTGGAATAACCTGACTTAATCAGGATCTCCACATGAATTTAAAAATGACATCTTTCTGGACAAAATTGCAAGCAGGATTAATATGATTCCTTCTTTCTACTGTGTGGTCTCTAAAAATGCTTCTATCAGCCCTGTGAATTTCTTGTGTACGCTGGCTTGAATTCAGTCTGTTGCACCATTCGCTGTAAGGGGATTAAAATCCCGTTGAAAATAACTTAATCAGAATCGATTATTAATTGTGTTTTCAAGAAGCCTGGGTGAAGCTATGTGTGAAATACGAATCTGTCATTTCAGTTTCTCCGAAATTCAGCTGTGTAATTCAGTGTATGTGGAGTAGTCTTGAAAAAAAGCATCAGAAAGCTCCAAAGACAGGAGACCTCCTCCTGCAAAATGGGTGTGGGAACGGCTATAGCAGTTGAAGATTCTCCCCTGCTATCCTGCCTGCCTCATTCCTGGATGAAAGGTGCTACAGAACTATGAAGCATTAAGATCAAACCTCCTCCTGGATAATCAGGACTATGACTTTGTTCTGCGTGACAGAGAGGGGCCTGAAGTTGAGCCGCTGCTGCCTGCCTTCACCGCTGAGCCTGCCAGCTAAAGGGTCAATTAGTGCCAGCTGCAGGAGTGCGGCTCCCTTACAAAGGCCTGCGTCCACTTAGAACTGTTCATTTAAGCTCTCATTATAGACTTCGGGTTAATAGCAGGGTACATTGCTACCTAATCATTTACCTGAAACTGAGGGGTTTTATTTTACCAGTTTAGCCCTTCTTCTATCCAGTTTGTCTGGGGTGTTTTTTCTCTGACGAAGTCCAATATTAAATCTCTGAGAGAAGTCTATCATGTGCTGTGATGTTTACAGTTCTAGTACGTAGAGATTTATTGACAGTATAGAATAAAAAGTAGTTATTTTATTGCTTTGATCATCAATATTTTAAAGATCTGCAGCTTGATAAATTCACCCATTCTTAAAAGCTGGATTTTCTCTATGAATGTCCTGAAGGCAGTTTTACGTTAACAGTATAATCAAGGCTTTCATTTTAAAACAGCTGATGACTTTCTGTTTGCAAAAGCAACTTCCACAGCAAAGCCTGTCTCATTTCCCAGAGGTGTAGAGTCACCAACTGGGTTGAGAGCTTCACTGTTTGTCCACTGTTAAGCGAGTGTTCCCTTTCTGAAGAAGTGGATGCCATTAATCTTTTTGCTGTTGGCCATTATGCTAGAAACTTCCCACTGAAATGCTTCCTTGGTGTGGCTGCGTGTGCTGATTGTCCTTCACATCATACTAGCAATAAGCTTGTAAACTGGGTAATGCTACAACTTGAAGATTAATTGCCAGGATACAAATTTTCTGAGCAACAGACTTTAAGACTGAAAAGTGATTGTTTATGGCTATAGATGGAACAATGTGATTTTTTTTAAACCTGGTCCAGCAGTTTGGTTACCTGGATGTATGCACATACACTGTTGCTACCTGCTCAATAGCCTATGCAGAGGGCTTGGGCACTTGTCTACAGCTCATCTGACAGAGTTTCACTGGAGCATTACGCTGTGCGTGAAGGAGCTGAGGTGATGGTTTTGGCTTCGATTCATGGTATCTGCAACAAAGAAATTGCTGCAGTCGGTGGGGTATTGAGCTCTCTGCAGTGGTGTCTCATGGCAGCACAAATCCTGCCTGAAAGCAGATGAGTGCCAGCCTCTAGGTCCTTGGGAGAACTGCTCATTCCTCTGTTTTCCCCGGAGCACACACCAGGCATCTTGTGATTCAGCAAAATAGGGTAGAAAACCTAATAATAATAATAATTCTCAGGAGCAGGAGATATGTTCAGAGCCCCAGAGCCAGTGACCCACAGACGTGCAGGCTGGTAGCAGTTGTGCTGCTGTGCCATCCCAAAGCCCAGCAAGGATGCCAGGGGGAGAGTCACTCCAACCACAGCAGTTAGATCCCTTTTTCACTTCAGGGCTTGGGAAGTTTTCTTTTGGATCTGTGCTCCACAGAGGTGTGTTTTTCCCTTTAGTCAGCTGAATATTTGTTTTCCTCTGTTCTCTGTTCTTGCTTTGATAGATAGGACCAGATAGACAATAATTAAAAAAAAAAAAAGAAAAGAATTAAAAAAAAGAGCTATTTCACTTCCCAGAGACAGTGAACAGGCCTGTGAATGGCGCCTTCTGTTCCCCGTCTGCCTGGGTTCACCTCGCAGCCATCAGCCACAGCACTAGTCTCATTCCCATTGCGCTGTTAGGTTTGTTTCACTCTCAGAAACTCCTTTGAGAGTGGGCAGGTTTCACGCTGAAGCAGTTAAAAATCCCAAAATTGCTCACGTTTCCTCAGAAGTGACATTAGTTATTCCCAGGGTAGGTTTACTCAGATTACTGAAGCTTTGTCTGAATCCAGTTTGACTTTGAGATGGTTACAAATCCTTGGGATCGTGTGAGTTCCCTGCAGAGCTGGAACTGCTGTAATGCTGGAGGGATTCCGATGCTTTCGGAGGAGCCTGTATGTAAATGCAGTAACTGGGTGAATGAAAAACCAGCAGTGTAATTCTCCAGCATTACTTTCTTGAAGCCTGCCATACCTTTTGCACTGGTACGAGACTTTGAAGCTCCCATTGATGAACCCCCTAAAACAAATGGCTGAGATTAGTATTATTTATAGATAACCACAGAGATCATTCATTCCTCTCAATCTGTGTATTTTTGGGCAGCCCAGTGAAACTGATGAAATTGCCAGTTGTCTGAAATGCTACTGCCAGTTGTTTGAATGAACGGTATTGATTACAGTTACAGGACTATTCATCTCATACTGGCACGCATACAATAGGTGTATTATAAAAATGTTGTCTCTGTTGACAGCTGGGTTATGAAATGATACACTGAATTATATGTCCTTATAGGCAGTGTATACGTAGACGTTTCTCAATCCTAAATCAGAAGTATTTAAAGTTACTTGAAGGAATATAGAATGGAGTATTGGACTTTGAGGACTATTACAGTACCTTCATCAGAACCAACCAGTTAACAAATTTATGTTGAAATCAGCTGACACAATGAAATTCCGATAGATGCTAACTGGTCTAAATTATCTTCTGCTGTGAAGGTGGAGAAAATTTTGTTTTATTAAATGAGTAAAGGATTTCTTACAAGATGTAGATACAAAAGAGACCGTTTAAATCTACTCTATTGGTAATTACTTTAAACATCAAAGAAAACCTTGAGGCAAGCCCTATTTGCAGTATGTATGGTGGTAGTCTTCTGCCTTCATAGCACATACTTTCACCTTTGATTTTTTTATTTAAAAAGATGCAGTGATCACGTTCGTCTACACTTACCTGGAAAAGTTTTCCATCCTTCATTCTGTCGTTACTTAATGGTGTGTATCCCAGTTGCCTGGGTTGCTCCATCACATCAGGTTTTGCTGTGGGACTCACCAGAGGGAAGCTCAGCAGATGGCCCTTTGGCTGCAGCTTCTGTCCCTTCAGTGGAGCAATCTGTCGTTCTAACTCAAAATGGGTTAGAACAAGCCCCAAAAGCTGAAATAAAAGCCCCTCTTGTGTTTTAGAGAATGTGACCTTCCATTTGTGCATTGCTGTATGTTTGAAGGATTTGTATTTTGAAAAACTGTGATTGTTACATAAAGATTGGATAGACTTTAAGTACTGTGCTTGAAAATTTCCATTGTCTTGCTCTGTAGTCATGAGTGATCAAAAATAGATTAAAATGCTCAAAGCATTTTTTTAAAGTTTTATTAATGCTTACTTGATTACATCTGAAATAACACCACTGTCTCCAGTAGCTGCTCTGAGAGCAGACTTTCCCCATATTTACCTGAACTAATTGCTACATTGAACTTCAACAGTACACAGTGGTGACAGATGTAACTGTAGAACGCTTGGGTGTGCTTTAACATATATTTGCAGTGGTAGAAAATTTAATAAACAACTGCATTTAAGGTTTCATAAATTCCATGTAATTCCAGATCACAGCTGGAGTAGATTGACATACTATGCTTGATGTAAGTACATGGAAGCAGATTTGTATCACCATGATTCTTAAAATCTTTATAAATTGTGTGGTGTTCAGTTGCCAAAGGATCACGTTCTCTTCAGTTTCTGTTACCTATGTTCGTTTTCAAATGGGTTTTCTTTTTTTTTTAATCATAATTTTGTTTTTCCATGGCATAAACTGTCAATTTCCTGAATAGGAAAATACGTTTTTCTCTTATTCTTTCTTCCTTTTTCTTCATAGTGTGAGATTTTTCTTTACCAATAAGTGATACATTTGTCACCATGAAAAAGTTTTCATTTGAGCATCTTGTGTCATTGGTTTCTCAGATCCTAGCAAGCCACTTTTCCTGTTTCCTTCTGCTCAACATTTCTGCTTTCTGTTCCTTTGTATCAGCCTCTGCAATGAAGCTGTTGAAATACAACCACATTACTTGATGGTGGTTTATTTTTGAATTCTTTTTCTAAAAATTGAATTTCCTGTTCGGAGATGGGCTATTTACATATTTACATGCTCATCCTCCATAAAAGTGGATGAGTTAGCAGAATAAATATCCCACACATTTATGGGAGAATAGACACCCCACCCCCATGCTGTCAGTGTAGAGGTGGATTCTGTTGGCAATGTGTGTGGTGCAGTGGTTGACAAGATACAGTAGCAAGGATAAAACATTAGCTACCACACTTGGCAAAATTTAGGGGTCTCTTCAGCTGCGAATGGCTGTGCTTAATTGTTCCTGAAGGCTCCCCTGCTGAAATGGTACATCAGAGCAGCGCAGGCTGAGCAGTTGCGGTGTCTGAACTTGTTCCTGCTGCTCATGAACCAGGTATACTGTAAATGCAACAGTAGGCACTCCCCTTATCTCTAATTAAAGCGTGTCTGCAAATTTGGCTATTCAGCTGCCGTATCAAGTTACTCAAAAGCTAACTTGGGAGTTGAAAAGTGGGTATTTTTGCTTGGTACATGTTCTCAGTACCTTTGCTTTTCTGGCTTCCTCAGCCAGATGGAGAAGTGGAAAAAAAAACATGGAAAAGTGTGATAAATTCTACTGTTCATCTCAGAGTAAAGAGGAGAATTTTATGGGAATCCTAAGGAAAGGTGGCTTTCCTGAAGCAGTATTTTCTCATTCTTCTCTGGAGCTGCTGTATGGCTGGTTCAGTCCTGCGTGTCTTTTAAAGATGTGAGATCAATTATGACAATGAGGATTACATGTGATGGTTATCTGGATTCTTAAGAAAACAAGAGCAGAGGAGGAAACAGGGAAGGGCAATTTGTCATTTGAGCTTGTATATGGCTTGTAGCTAAAAGTATTTACATGTGGTGATCTTCAGCATTATGTGCACTTCTCCATAAAGGCATTAACAGCTTGTCCATTGCAAGAACCAGTGTGCCTGTGTGTGGACTCCACCATGATCTTCCATTAGAAGTCAGTCAAATCTCTGCTTCTGGATTTATTTATTGTTTTGTCTTTCTAGAGAGTGACAACATGTGGGCTTGCTTAGCTTAAATAACTGGTTATTTTTCAGATCTAGTTGATCACAAGCCCGAGTTCTTCATCTGAACAATCTACTTGAATAGGTGACCCTGGAAAGCTTTTTCTAATCTTAGGCAGCAATATAACTGTAACAGAAACTCTGATTTAGAGGAAAATAACTTTCCTTCTAAATCATGTTTCCTCTTATGGTTGATTTTCATTATTTTTGAGAAGTCTTGATTTTATTTTTTTTTCCTTTCAGAGCAAACTTGGTTTTGTTGTTTTCCACTACAGCTGCGTCATGGATAAAATGCACATCTCCTGTTTGTGCAAACAACATTTGCTTATATCAAGGACAAAAATGTAAAAATTATATGTACAGCAACATCATTGTGTAATATTACTGTAATGAGTAATACTTTTTAATAAGCTACAGATCAATGTCATTGCTCAGTTCCTGAGAAGAGTCTCACAAAGGTGAGTTAGATTTTATGGGGTGAGATGAATTTTTCACTTTCTCCCTGAGTCTCCCAAAACTGATATTCAGAAATAAATCTTTTAGGAGGAGAATTTAATTATCTTGCATTTCCCACATCGTTGGCTCTAATTAAGTGACTGTCGTTTGGATTCGCTCCCTCATTTGGGAAGTTTGAATGGATTCTGTATCTACGACGGTTTTAGAAAGAGACTTCAGAATGCAGCTTTTCAGAAGACTACAGCTCTGTAGAATGTGATTAGTTTCTCTTATTGGCTTGACCCAGTGCATTTATTGTGCTTTGCTGAAGTCATGGAAATCCTAGATACTTACTTACAATTGTTTGAATTGTCCTTTTGGTAAAAGAAAATGTTTTTATTGTGGCAGTGTGATGGTTTCTTTGTATTCCCTAATAGTATACTCCATGTTATGTTTTTATTCGAAGTAAGATGTGTGATAGCAGGGTATTTTTTTGTTTGAGAATAGTTTTTGGGGCTGGGAGAGAGGAAGGAGAGGACCAAGTAAGTGAAGAGAAGCCACAGCTTAGAAAAGGATCCAGAGCCAAGAGGGTTAAATTACACTTCTTTCTGCGATGTGACATTGCTTCTAGGACACAACCTTGGTGTGTTTGCTGGTGCTTTTTGAAAGATTTTCAATTACTGTATCATGGGTAGTTTTTATGGAAGAGAAGTGTTCTTTCTGAAGGAAAGAAATTAAACCACACTTGCTTCTTTTGGAGCTAATGTGTAGCTGTATCAATATATTCATGGCTACTGAATTATCCTGCTTCTGTCAATCTCTCCTCTTCCTGTAGCCCCTCAACAAAATAAGAGGACAGATTCAGAGTATTTTGTCTCCCCCAGAGTAAAAAGAAGGGTTCTGTCAGCTGGCTACCATATCAATTTATGTATAACCTGAGAATTGTGATGGGATGAAAGATTTTTAGCAAATATAGATTAAAACAGAATAAAATCCCAAAGGTTCTGTGCTTAAAGAGACGCTAAATTTATGCATTACATATAAAGTGTGTAAAATTGACTTTCCTGCTGTCCTTACTCATAGCACCAATGTGACTGTCATTGAAATGAACCATTCTTTTTTTCTTTTTGCAAGTAGCAGCAATCTCTGACTTGCTGCACTATCACATACCTGTGTTTGTTAGTCCCATCACTTTCTTCTTCATTTTTTAATACAGTAACAAGAAAGAGAGGAAGAACTATATAAAAGCATGCTGTTAAATCCATTAAAAGTATACTGTTAAATCCATTAAAAAAATTGAGAGAGCTGAGCTGAGTGCAGGGCCTGAAACTGCCTTGAAAATCATCTTTTGAAACTGACTTTGTATCCAGCTGAGGATGGAACAAATACACTGAAAAGGATGAGAAGAAGAAGCTGGGATAACACAAATTTACTACTTGAACAAAGAAAAAAACTCTTCCAATGTAGTAACTCAAATCCTGATTGCTTTCTTTAATAGGATGGCTTCAATCGGATTTGATTTAGGGCTAGTTTCGCTAAGCTATGGAAAAATGGAGAGCCAGGAGGGGGTGGTTTTGTTTGTTTTTAAATTATTTTGGTGGTTACAAAATAGTCTGGGCGCTTTCAGTTCATGGAGTTTGTAGGTTGGTTTGTTTGATGTGGTTTCTGCAGGTCTCAAGACTTCTTGAAATATTGGACTGACTTTTCTTGGTTTAGTGGAAAACTGTAAAGGCCTTATGTCCATACAGCAGCTTGAGGATTCATGATTATGCTCCTGACCAGAAAGGGTGTTAGGAGTATGTTAATCTAATGAGAAAGATTAGAAACAAATTGGAATATCTTTATATGTTTCATGTTTACTTACTGCAGATTCAACAGTATGTTTAGCCTCAGAGGCAAAGAATGGCATAATAGGACTTGAGTGCCTGTTTCTCTTTTATAGGTGATCTCCGTAGAACAGGAGGTAAGAAATACTGTCTGGGCTTCTTTGCGAAGCTCGAAAGAGCTGATGTATTCATCAGTCCTTTTTATGCAGTTCTACAGGAGGATTTAAATCTTCATGTCTTCAATTTATTAAATTATTATGAGAAAGTCATTCTATTGTTATCAAATTCATTTTTCTTATGCAAGTTTCTATGCTATTTTTGTTATAGCAAGGTATTGTCTCACTGATAACATTGCCAGGGGGAAGGAGGGCTTGGACTGGCTCATCTAAATGGAAAATATACATAGAAAATCAGAGTACAAGGGAGTCTTCTGTGCCTATAACTGACATTTTTTGGAAAATGAGGTCTCTTATACCTTCTTTTATAGTCTGGAGAGACACTTCACTTAGTCCATTAATCTTTCTGAAAAGCTTTACTACCTGAGTTCACCAAATAAATCTATTCCAAGACCTACAATATTTTCAAGTCCAAAAAAATAATCTGTTGATGGGCCATTTTGAAAAGTTTGACACTGTCAGGGAGTCTGTTTGAATATCAGACTAGGAAAATTTAGTAACAATTGCCTAGAATTAGCTCTGTAGGATGTATTAGCTTAAACAAACACAAAGGCACATTATCATAGTCCTTTCTTTTGTCTGCTATTTTGATGGGCAGTATAGAATTATGTAAGATGTATGTGTGTGGAGTGAGAGAGAGAGTTCCTGGTTTGGAACCTAAGTTTGTGGTGAGCTGCTTTTTGTCAAATGACATGAACGTGTCTCTTGATAACTGTTACACTGGTTTTAACGAAAGAAAAATATTTATTTAAAATGTAAACTGAAATTGGCAATGATATTTGCAAGTCAAAATTCAGTGTAACTGATCTATAAAACCTGAAATATTTTGTGAATTAATTTAAAAGAAATCAGTAAAGCAGAAATTTAATAACCTTATATTTGGTAGGACAAGGGTACATTTAATTTAAAGCGTTACTTACAGTCTCTTACTGGAGTCACATACCAGTTTCTATTCTGTTGTGCCTAGCAAGCTGATTTTGTTATTTTAAGCTTACTTAAAAGGGAGCTGAAAAATTAATCAAGTTCACTGAGTTCATGAAATAGTTCCTCCTATGGATACACCTGTGCCTGCTGTGAATAAAGGCTCCCCTATCTACCTACAGAGCCTAGTCATGTTGTCCAGAACTGTCAGTGTTTGTTTCCAATTTGTCATCTCTTGGGAAGATCCTTCCTAACCTTAGTCCAGTTTTGTTCAGTGTTTCACCTCCCAGGAGGGCAGTGCTGCAAATAAGGGGATAACCAGCAGCTGGGACAGGAATTCAGGGTGATGATGTTCTTCTAGAAAGAGCTTATCTTGCAGCTGACTGCAGAGCTAGAGCAATGGTACAGCCGTGTGAGAACATTCCTTAAGACGGAGAGATTTATTGCCACCTATCATCTAAACTGCTACAGTTACACTTTTCTGTGCTGGTAGATTGGCTGCAGGGACTACGTCATAGGGATGCACAATGCCATTTTAAGGCTGTTTTCCCCAGCTTCGTACTGATCTGGATACCACACAGTCATGAGATTCATCTACTTGTTCCTTGGCAGACCAGTACCCCCTAAATAGGCTAATTCCATATGGTATCTCAAGGACTGGTTGAGAGCTCTGGAAGATTTGCTGAAGTGACTTACTGAGGGAAGGATCCACAGTGCATTGCTCTTTAGAAATTTATACTTATTTTCTGCTGTAACAATTAGAAGTTTGGTTCCCAAGACCAGAAAAGACTTGTGTTGCACTGCTTCTGTTCTTTCAGACTTCCCCCTGCCCTGACTTACCTCTCCTCCCTAAGTTTACGGAGTATTTTTGCAGGATGCTTGGAATTTGTTGTTGTATACAAGCAAGGTGTTAGCAGCTTTAGTGATTCTTGTGAAAAGCCAGAGGAGAATTTTTTAGATGCTTGTAATAAATGCTGCTATTACAGTGGGATTTGGGTTAAGGGTGCTAATGCGTCTCTGAGGATGGAGAGCATGTCCATGAACCAAGAGGCTAAGAAATGAGTAGGAAACTAGGCTGCATAAAGATGATTAAAGAGTAGGTAGAAAAAGTATTTATTTCAGTATTAACAATGTTGCTATTTTAAATAAGTGTATTTACATGCAAAGAACCATTATGTAAAAACAGGCCTGTGTTTGAAATACAGTACAATTTATTAAATCCAATCCAGAAATTTAGAATGTGAAAATACTACGAAGTTTGCAGTGAGCAGACTGGTTAACCGTACATATGAAACAAGAGAAGTTCATGACATCACTGACATTAACCTTTGTGAGTATTTGATACCTGTCATGTGCAGTCTGACCTGTCAAATTCCATTTTTTCAATCAGAAGACTTCAGATGGTTTTTGCACTAAAGATTAAAAAAGAAGGGGGAGGGAGGATGGTGTAATGAACCTGCTTTTCCTGCTTTTGAACATAAAACTTCACTTCCTTGAGTCACTTCAGGCTTTTCAAGGGGCACCAAGAATTCAGGTTTAGGAGCCTCTTGGGTAGAAGGATGTGGATGCAAAGCAGGGATTGTAACTCACCAATTATAAGCTATGGTGTGAATAGTGTGTGTAGCTTGGTAACTTTGGTAAATCTCAGAATATTATCTCAGGAAAGCTAATGTTTGTTAACCATGTTTCCAATGTAGAAGAGCTGTAATGGAGATAACATAATGCAGAATTTTTTAAAGATGTCAGTGGTTTTGCATTCATTGTGTTTGTGCTGATGAAACCACAAACATGATGAGATCACAGCAAGATTCTCTGGCCTGGATCGTGGCGTGCATAAAAGAGCTTCTAACTCAGAAGTAGAAGTTATGCGACTCTTCTCATTTTCTGTTA
>NW_009931614.1:112939-129917 GCF_000696875.1 Nestor notabilis | reverse complement strand
GAAAGAGAAAGGAGAGAAAGAGCTGTTCCTTGAAGTCATTGATTTGCAGGTGATTTCCTCCTAGGAGAGAATTTAGTAGGTGTTAGTAGAGAAGAGGCTAGGGAATCATGGAAGTGCCATGGTGTAAATAAGTCATCTGGATACCACTAGTACAGCTAGGTATTAATGCATCCTTTCCTTCTAGAGGGAAACTCTTGGTAATGTGACCCTCAGCTCTGATTCAGTGTCTTGGGCACGTACTTCAGGCAGTTCATGAAAACACCTAAACGTGTGCTTAAATTTGTGCATGCAGCTTTGGGATCTAGGGCATTCAGTAAAACCTCGCTGGTGTCAGTTAAGCAGTTCTGTGTGTGCAGAGTAAGGTTGACCAAGATGTGGTTCTTCAGGTGTGTGCCATTCTAGAGAAGTTCAAGTGCTGCCCTACACTGCCACTGTCTCATAATGCACGAGGTTTCTGAGGAGGTCTTCTAGGACATCTTGAGTAGAACCAAAGGAGTGCTAGCCTGGCTTTGGTATGAAGCATTTAGCTTTCCCTCTGTCAGGAGATATGGGAAGAGTCCCACCTCTCTGTCACCATCACATGTACCCCTGCAGACCACAGTCTCATGCTGTTGCATTAATGAGATTGTTCTCTGCTTATGAATGTAGCAGGGTCTCGTGAAGCACAGAAAAGAATGGCTTTGCACCAGGTTAGCATTCCACTGTACAGCTGACTGAGAGCACACTTTGAGCCAGTATTTAAAGCTGTAACAATCTGTCCAAACTCTGAGATTAAGAAATAATTTCAAATCTAGGCCTGTCTCACTTAGCTGCCCCCTCCTCCTCTGAAAGGGCAGCAGTCAGTTAAGAATTAACACCTAGTAATGTGACTTTTCTTTCACAGTCAGGCTCTTGCTGTACCATTTCCATCAATTTTGGCTTCCACATTATTCAGCTGTGCACCAGACAACTCTTTTGTTTTGTGCCAATTAACCCAGCTTGATAAATAGTGATTATGCATAATTTATACAGGATAATATTCTCATTGTTCCCTGTAAATAAGGCATTGGCTTAGCTGAGGGTACCAGTCTGTGATTTACTGTCAGATGTGATCATGAAGGTCCAGGAGGCTGGTAGCAAGAAGGACTCTTTGGACTGCAAGACATAAAAATGACACCAAGAATAAAACTAAATGGGGAGATGCATTCGTTTTTGATGAGGGAGTTGGGATTTTGGTTTCATAGTTCTGCAGTTTGCTCTTGTACTGAGTAGACCTCTCGATTCCAGTCCAGCTGTCACTGAAGGCCATGGGAGCTTCTTCAGTGACATTGGTGGGTGCTTTATTGGACCCCTAAGGAGCATGTTCAAATGATTTCCCTGGCTGCTAAAGCTGGGTTCTCACTGCCATTCTGATTCCTCTCCTGTGTTAACTGATCTGAAGTCTCCCGGACTGGTAAGGTGACAGCAGTGAGACATAGGAGTGGGTGAGAACTGCACAGCCCCATGAACCTTGAGTAAACAGGGGGAGGAGATACGGAAATGTGGAATGCAGTCCACTGGTCCAGAATGTGCTCACAGTGACAGTACTTGCTGGAATGCTATTGCATAGCCTCCTGGAAAGTGTTGGGGACTGTTGCTTTGGGTAAACTGGGCTGTCTGTCAGCCAGCACCATGCTCTGCATACATAGAGCCAACTGGAAACCCTCCAGAGCTGGAGGCTGCTTGCACAGCTGCTGTTTTGGCGATTGCATACCCTTTCTCCTTGGACAACCTTAATCCTGGCCTTTACCTCATGGTGAATTTTACCCAGTTCAGTGATTCCAGGTGTGTTTGCCGTTTTGCCTCTTCTGTCTCATCCTCTGTAATATATCCCCACAGGCCTATAAATGGCACCACCTCAGCAGACTCAGATCATCTTTCATCACACTGCCAGAGCCTTGTTTTGATTTATTGCCTTTCACCACAGTAGCCCAGAATGAAGTCAACTTCTGAAATCATTTAAGGAAGGATCTGCTGAACAAGCACACATTTAATAATATGCCTCTGCCTTTTTACTTGCTCCAAACTGGGATGTTCCAATGAAATAAGAAATCCCTTGAGAGTATGGGAGTGCTGGAGACAGCTGCTGCTGATTCGCAGCTCTGGGGCTCGGCACTGCCTTTAACTACTGTGCTTTGATGCAATCCTTCGTTCCGCCTAGCATCCTCATCTGTGGAATGCTGCTGTTTCCTCATGGGTGTGACTTACTTACTTTACCTTCATACCACAAAGTGCTTGCTTTTCTCTTAGCCCATTGTTTAAAGTATTGATGAAATACATGAGATGGAATGTCTCTGAAGATAGTAACAATGGGTACTTGGATACTCCCTGGTCTACCCTATCTTGTCAAATTCACATTAAAAGAACTTTTTTGACCATATCTTTTTGTTCCAAGGCAGAATACTTAATGGCTTGTGGAACTCTTATTAGTTTGTGTTTATTAGTATGAGTAAAATTATTAGAAACATTCATGATTTTATGTTAAACTACTAAATGTTACTATGTGTTTATTATAATATTATATATAATATAATATTAGTAGAGTATATTGGCTGCCTCTAAGTAAATGGCTGCTAAATTTCATTGTGTGTTATAACTGAATAACTTTTGAAAGAATAGGGGTTTTCATATTTTTCCTCTGGCCAACATTTTTAGAAATGTGCTTCAGAAAATAAGATACAGTTACAATCCAAAGTGATCACAGCATGCTGCTGTAACATAACAGATTAAAATGAGAAGCCTTTCAAATGGTACAACAGATGGAAACAAGTTATTTAACTCAAGCATGTGTTACATATTTGAGTTACATGCACACTGTCCATGTTTCTGCAGAGATTAGTCATGAAACAGGAGTTGGAGTCTCGGATGTGAATGCAAATGATCATTGTTCTCTGAGAATATATTTAGACTCTCCTGGGGAGAACTTTGCCAGGTCCTCTGGATCCCTCGCACAGCTCATCTTCCATGCTTCAAGGAGAAAGGAATGTTACGTGTATAGGATATGTTGTGTGTATAGGATAGACTAAGTCTTTTCCCAGTGGGCGAAAGCCTTCCATCCACATGTTTAATCTCTACCGCTCCCTGAACTTGAGGCCAGTGCTTGAACTTTTAACCATCCAGGATCGTGGCGCTGCCCATCAGGAGCAGAGCATTGGCTTTCCGTACTGCTGTTGCTGGCAGGGCATTGATTGTTCTGGAGAAACTGAGCAGAAGCATCTCTTCATCAAAGCGCAGAGGCAGATACCAATGCCTTTCTGTTTCTCTCCAGCAGCGAGTTTAACTGTCTGCGAAGAGAAGCCTCTTGCTGTTCCTCCTACATGATCCTTTGGTGTCAGGATCAGCGTAGGCAGTAAGCGGAAGAGCTCACAAGTAACACAAATCCACAGCATTTAAATCTGAGTTCTGCAGCAGTGCTACAGTCTTCTTTCTAAGAGCTTTTTGTTTTAAACTGTGTGGTATGTATTTGATGTCTTCCCTTTAAAAGGAATTCTTCCTTGTGAGCCGTTGGTGGGTGTGGTGGGATCAGGATGGAAAGTGGTCCGTTAACATTAGAACATCATGGCTTGCCAGGATGGTTTTAAAATAGAAAACTTAGCTATAATTTGTGGTGCCTGATCTGGGAACTTAAACTCCATTTTGTAAAGACAAGCAAGATAATGTACTATTCCGATCAGCACATACTTAAGTATAGTCCTCAAATGCCAAACATGTTTCTTAAATCATCCTCAAAAAAATAAAGTTAATTTTTATGGCACGTATAATGCCTCCTCTTGCCTTGAATCCATTTTAAGCTTTAAACCCCTATTTTGCTTCCCTCAAACTCCAGTAGATTATACTTCAAATTGAGCCTTGATAACCTGATTCATAGCCTTTCAAAAGGAATGAATCCATGCTGTTTTAAAAAATCAGTGTGTAATAGTGATCCCCGTTAAACAAAATCTGTTTATAATTTGGACCTACTGATAAGAGCCTGTCACTTTTCCTGGAAACTGGATGGATTGACTCCTGGTTTTCTTCCACTGTCAGACATGAGTTGTACATAGTTGTCATTCTGAATGACAAGTGATTCATTTATTACTTCATTTAATGAAAAGTAAAGCATTACATTATAATTTGGTAGGTTTGCAGGACCAGATACTCAACTTGTGCTTAAGTTCATCAAGGTTCTACAGTTTTTTTATTTTTTCTAGTGTTGTGGCCAATAACCTGAAGACTGAGGTAGCTCAGACTCTACGTGGTCTTAGATTTGGAAGCAGCTTGGGAACTAAACAGTAAGCACAAGTAGCATAACCTGTTCCAAGCTACTTGGGCCATCTGCAGTATGTTCTCTGACCTTTCAGAAAGCTAAGCACAGCTTTCTTGGGACAATCAAGGTTGTGTTCAGACTGATTTTCTGTCTGCATTACAGTTTGGTGCTCAAGGATGTCCTTGTTATTGACATTTTAAATATATTAGCTAGGGATTTTTTAAATACCAAAGCTTTTATTTGCATATAGATCAAATTGGCATTTTGGGGGCAGAGAGGTTTTGATCCTGGCTTACCTTTTATCCAAGTGTATGCTAATGGATAACGTACATCAGACCTGAATGCACTTCAGCTACTTTTCTGTGAGTGCTTTCTGAAACTGTGCCTTTCTCAGCCTTTCTGCCAGAAAGGATCTGAATTCAGATATGCACTTCTTTCTTGTGAGACGTCATTGCAGCTTTTGACAAGCATCTATTGGCATTATGGTGTTCATGAGACTTGGTGCTGCTGATGTCCCTACTAGCACCGTTACAACCTAAATTACCTGGTTTTATTGTTGCAAGCTGGCATTTTTCATATGCTCATAAAAATCACACAAATGTTTCAGTATGAAGAGAAGATCCCTCACACAGCAAATTCATGTACATTGTTAGAGTTTTATTTGACTGTAGCAGTATATATAAAGGCCAAAATGTGTAAAGTTTAATGAGTTGAGTCAGGTATGTCATAAATAATTTTACATACTAAGGAAACCAAGGTTGTGGTAATGCCCTTGTAAGCACCCAGCACCCAGGAGCTGCAGTTGTGATCAGGCCTCAAATCGTCCTGAAAAATGGGTAAGAAATAAAGACTCATTTAATACTGGAGTTGTGATCAGGGTGACAAAATTCATCTTGAATGGGATTTTGACCAGAGAGTGTTTGGAGGTGCGCATTGTTTTTTGGATTGCTTTCCAGTAAATGATTTGTAAAGTATGAGTAGATTAATCCTTATGCCTTTCATTTGCAGTTTAGTAATCCCCCCTCCCAATGCCTGAATGTACTGGGTTTATTTTATTGGCTCTTCTAAAAAGAAATGCAAACTGAAGGAAGTGTGTATGTTTGAAGAAGGCACTAGATAGAACAAAGCAAACAAAACATACTTCAGTTACATCACTGGGAACACTGTTGCCATAAATAAACAAGAGTAAATCATGATTTTGTTTTGCATTCTGCTGTGAGGTTTGGGGTTGGGCTTTTGTTTGGTTCTGGGGGGATGTTTTTATGTTTGTAAGAGCATGTCCTTTTTTAGGTAGGATGAGAAGTGATCTCATAGCCAGTATGTCAGGAGGATTTGTATCTAGTTCCAAGTTGTAACTTCCTTGGTTCCCTCCCACCCCCAACAATATTCAGTATTAACTATTTCAGAAATGGTTGTTTTCAGAAATGCTTCTTTTCTCAGCTGAATTTTAAACAACTCAGTGGAATATTTAGTTCTTGGCAGAATTCAGTGTCTTAAAACTTTAAATGAAAAAGCTAGTTTTATTGGTTATGGGTAAATGCAGTTACTTCTTTTTTAATTTTTAATATGATGGGTTTGTCTTTTAAAGGAAGCTCTCAAGTCTGGTTGCCTGGAGCCCCCCAAAAGTAGCTTATTCTGCATTCAGGGACATTGCTGTGCTGACCTCCTCAGGGTTTAAGGTAGAGAGAATGTGCCTTTTCATTCAGGGTATTGAAAGGGAAAGAAAGCAGCATAGGCACTGTTGGTCTCTCTGAGAACCTGTATGCTTACTGTATGAAGGGACGTTAATGATAACTCTTGCATTATTACAACAAGGAAGTCATAGGATGGAGCCTTATATAGAAAATAGTGATTGCACTGAGATACACTGCAGATTATTCCATTATAAAGTACTTCCATTAGTCTGTTGGCAGAGGCTGGAGTGAGAATTGTCTGGAATCCAAGACAATTGGCAGAAGAAAGTGGAGAGAATAAAATTATTTCACAGCTGAGGGAAACACAGAACACAAAAGTGAGGAACTGGTATGAGCAATGTGCAATAATGCCAGCTGTGATTGTGCTGCTAAGGTGCCTTTCATCCCAAAGAGCCATGTGGTTATCAGTAAGGCAGGCCTCACAGTGCCCCTTTGACAGGCGTTAATTCTGTCAGACCTACTTTATGAGAAATTGATCTGAACAAAGGGGAAATTACTTGTCTAAACAAACAGTAGTGAAGAAGGAATAGTGTTTGAGGTATTGTAACCTCCAGCCCCTGATTCCAAACCTATCAGGCTGTTAGATCCCTGGGCAAAGCACACTGTGTGTCACACTTGAGAGCATCCTGCCAACTTTTACAAGTCACTTGTTATGATACCATCTAGCTATCATAACAAGTGTATTAAGATCCACCCATTAACATATTTCTTTTGTTGGCTTTATACAATTTTTTTTTTTAAACAAGCAAAATCCAGACCTACTTGTAAATGTTCCTGGTAATGCTTCAGTTTTTTACAGTAAAAACTGGAAGTAAAAAGAAAAAAAGGAAAAGAAAAAGGGTGTCAGAGAAGTTTTAACTTCAGCTTCCAGGCAATAGACACTAGAAGTGTCAGAGCCTATACAACCTTGCTGTGTCAGGAGTACTCAGAGTCACTAAAAGGTAGAAGAACTAAATACCATTAGAAAGCAAAAAATAAATTTAAAAAAGACACAATAACTTGTGTGAAATGGGGCATCTTTTGAGATTCTGGCCTGGAGCCTGAGTGAAAAAAAATCACATCTGGTTAATCTTAGCGGGTTTCTGTGGTAGGCCTGATTTGACTGGGGGGAGGATGGAACTGCTAGCAAAACAGAAGACTGTGTTCATTGAGTTACACTGGAGTTTAGGATGTCTCAGAAACCAAGATCTTTTCTTTTTTTTTCTTTTTTTCTTTTTTTTTTTTTTTTTTTTTTTTTTTTTTGAAGTATATTCTGCTCCCCACTGTGATCACTGCCTCTGAGCATCATTTTCCTTCCTTGACAGGAAACACCAGTCTGTCATGACCTGAAAGTTCCTTGTCTTCTCTTGACATGCTTGAGAATTCACAGGCTTCTGTCATACCATCCCTTCCTCTCCTGAAAACGATGGCATGTGGCAGCTGTCTTACTCTGAGAACAAGCCTGGTGTTCAGTCTCCATTAATAAATACTCACCTTGCACCTAATGCTAAAATAACAGCTTACTGTGATCCCCTGTTAGATTACTGCTGCTCTGTACCTTCTTTGTGGAGGCTGCAACTTTTTCACATCAGGTTATAAAGCAACCTGCCTATGTGCTGTCCTTGGAAACAGATGCACATCCATGGTATTAATATCTATAATTAAGAGCAGTTTCATAAAGGCAAAAAACCCTCTGCTTTTGGTTGGTTTTTTTTGCTTTTTGAAGAATGAGTTACATCAAGATTTGTCCAAATCACATCTTTAGCAGCCAAAGTGTGTGTTAGACCATCTGCATTGTTCAAATAGGGGAAAACAAACATAAATTAACTGTGATTAATTAAGGAAAAATACCAAAATTCTTACTCAAACATGAGGATTGTTCTGACTGTCAATAGAAAGTAGTTTGTAAAAAGGAGCTTAAAGGTGGGGTTTAGTTAGCCTTTTTTACGTTTTTATTATGGCTTAGTGATGTTAGTACAATAATGTCATTAAAATGACTGTAATTACATATTTGGATTTTGGAAAACAAGTAACAAATATGGCTGTGGGTTCATGGATGATCATTGAGTTCATCTGGTCACATAGGAGATTAGGTCACAAACTAAACAAAAGACCTAATGCTACAAAACTGTAACAAAATTGTGAGTTCAAAAATGCAAATGAGCAAGGTGAACCAAGATAATTGGCCTTTTAGTGTCTCCTTATCAAACAAAAGGTTATTTGTCTTTTAAATGGGCCAGTAAAATAGAATTGGCACCCTACAGTGCATGCAGAAGAGAGAGAGAGTCAAGAAGAAATAAGCAGAGGAGTTCAAGAGATTAAGAGTTTTCAAAACTAGCAGAAGACAGTGTGGAAAAGAGTTAAATCTTGAAGATCTGCAGTGAATACAAATGTGAACAAGGGGAAATCAGACTGGGCAGGGAGGTGCACTTGGCAGAAGACATTGTTGGTAATCCTCCAGGACTTTTAGGAGCTAAAAGTTTGCAAATATCAGGCCAAATCAGAAACTCTCACCTGCGCTGGGATGCTCCATGCAAGCAGCAGCCCCATGTTGGCTGTGAGGTATTATCTGGTGACGGTCCTGGTTCTGGTCAGGTTGTTCACAGACTGATTGGGTATGGTTTTTGCTTGGTTGGTTTGTTTGTTCGGGTTTGGTTTTTTGGGAGGAGGGAGGGATTCACAAATTGAGAACGGACTCTGCGTAAAAGAGCACAATCTGCAATGAAAACAGATAGTTTAATTCAGTGTTTTAAAATAGCCAAGCAAGACAGAATTTTGTCCAAAGGACAAAGACCTTGCACCATTTTCAAACTGTTGACCACTGTGCCTGGGTTCCATATCTCTGAGAACAAGGAAGAGCACAAACTGGAACAGTTCTCAGCAGGTTGTCAGCACAGTGCAGAGGAACTGGTCTATGCTGGAGTGAGCCACTGTCAGTTACTTTTAGCATTGCACCTATTCTCTCTGCTGACTCTGTAGGATGTAGGAACGAGCAGTCCTAATAAAAGCTAATCTCTATTCTTCATTATAGTCCTACACTTACATGGTAGACTTTCCAAGCCCCCTTGTGACTCTCTTTTTTTTTTTTTTCCCCCCCAGATAATGTGTCCTTGTAAATCTGAGAGATTTCAGTGGAGTCACACCTCAAAAGTATTCCTGAGCCTTATACCAATAAGAAATAATGGGCAAATCCAGGATCATTTGAAATACTTTGGGTTTTTAGGGTTAGGAGGCATTTGAGAATATATTTTGTTTGCATTGCAAGAAGGGATGTTTCCTGAAATATTAGCTCTTCTCTGCTTTCTCTGCAGTACAGATCTACATAAAAACCTAGTGAACTAGGCCATTAATAAATATGTAGAAGGAGTGAGGTACTCGCTAAGTGTATGTGAGGACACCCAGCTCTGCTGGCCCCACTTCAGTGAATATTCCCATGGAATTAGAGAGTTTACATGCCTTTGAAATGATTTGGAGACTGCCAGACTTTCTAATGTAGTCTTTATTTTTCCCTTTTTTTCACCTGTAAGTTAATGCCTTTTATTTCTTACTTCAGCAGGTAATTTTTATGGTAGCTTTTCTACTTTATATCGTGCTGGTATATAGTTTAACAAAATACCTTTTGAAACAGAGTATTTAATTCCTCAGTCATGCCTCTGGGAATAAATTCTTGCTGTATTATGATTTTTTTTTATATCTTTTCTCTGCTGTGGTTGAGAACTTCCACAAACTTTTCTTTCGGAAATCACTACTTCTTAATCCCTCTCTGTGCTTGATGTGCTTCTCTCCTGTCTATACCAGCTGTTATTTGCTGCTGGTATCTGTGACTGGTCGTGTCCACTTACAGTGACTTGAACAGTTAAAGAAATTCCTTAATAGCATTTCTGGTTTTGCATCTGGATCTCCAGGAAGAAAATTGCATCACACCTGACTACCTATTTGAGGTGTTATCCATGATGCTGTCAATGAGCTGATATTGTGGAGAATCCTATTTAAAATTACTTCAATAGGCTTTAGTGATTCTGAATGGTAGCATTTATGGTAGGAAATGTTTCATGGTAGTGCTTTCAGAAGTAACGATGCTGTATATTTCTGCATAGAAGTCATGTCTTCTTTACTGGTAGTTGCTTCCCCTTGCTTTTTGCAAAGTTAAATATGCAGTTTTGGCAAAAGTGGTTAATGGGGCTGGTTGAAAATTGTTAAAGCCGGTTCTTGACAAGTAAAATTGTTAATGCTGAATGAACATTTTTCTGGGAAACTTACTTTCATTAGACACCTTGCCCATCCGGAAATGCTTTGATCTAGAAGTGCTGCTATGCTGTAGCATATTTCAGTTGTACAATCTCTATTGTACAACTGGACCAGAACCCCAGTATCTCACATATCAGGCTCCCTTACTATCCCTGATGCAGTCTCCCTCCATGGAAAGAACCCATGATCATAAGAAGTTTGCTCTGTTTCTGCAGAGTTAAACAACAAACTTTTCCCTGCAACTCCCATGAATTTGATCACGTTTATAAATTGAAATACTTTCATTTTTGTCCAAAATGGTCATTGTTCAATCTCTATGAAGTATGGAAAATGAAATGTTTCCCCCAGATAAGTGCACGTGAAACAAAATAGCTTTGACTGCATTTTATTATTTTCTGGTACAGGATGAGTTCCTCAGGACACCAGAATGGTTAATGACTAAAAGCCTCCAGGTTAAGAGATACCAGTTTTCGTCCCATGAAGCAACAATATGTGTTCCTCATTTGTGTTGAGTTTAGAGTCATTAATGAGCCATGCATTTTCCAAATTGCTACTGAAAGATTTTAACACTCAGTTAAGAAGCCACCACAATTTCTCACTGAAAAAGACTAAACACACGTTTCATACAGAGATTTCAGAGTTGTGGACTATAAAGGAGTAAATAATCCAGATTTCTTTGAATCAGATCTGAAGAAACTTGGGGTACCAGGGAAAACTACACCTTAACATCTTGACTTTTAGGCAGACCTGGCGTTTGTTACATAGCTACAAAAAGAGTTCTCAAGGTGCTGCTCAAGGGAGGGAAGGTATTTTATGGACAAGCAATGTAATCCTATGTTTGGTTTTAAAAAATATGGAGAGATTACTGGATTATAACAGTACAGCAGGACAAATTGCAGTCAAAAATGTGGTCAGACCAGCTTAATTGCTACAAAGTTGGTAAAACTCTCACTACACTGAAATCAGTATGTATTATCTCATGAATTCATTCCATCTGGTGCATGATAAGGGAATAATTTCAGGATTTCTTAGCTTACTTCACAAGTTTGTTTGTGTTCATTATATGTCAGATTTTAACACCCCTGTCTCTCTTTGTTAGTCTGTTCGCAGTTTTCCAGAGGAGTTTATGCCATCTTTGGATTCTATGATCAGATGTCAATGAACACACTGACGTCATTTTGTGGAGCGCTTCACACATCCTTCATCACACCCAGCTTCCCGACAGATGCAGATGTGCAGTTTGTCATCCAGATGCGGCCAGCATTAAAAGGAGCCATCTTGAGTCTCTTGACTCATTATAAGTGGGAAAAGTTTGTGTACCTCTATGATACAGAACGGGGTAAGTACCATCATTTAAAGTGATTTTTCTATTTCATAACGTGCTAGAAGTATTACTAGAAACAGTATGTGCAGGCCAACCCAATTTTCTTTTGGATGCAGGTAGGATATTCTGATGGTCCTAGAAAGCAGGTTTATTCTGAAGAAACTAAAATGAAAGGATAAATGAAAAGAAGGCATCTTCATATTACTGATCATTTGTAAAGAGATTGTCTGGAGGAGAGTGTTAGCAGTGTAAACATTCAATTTGGAATACCTGGTTTCCATGGAGCCACAGACTCAACACTTGCCAGGGGTTTTGAGTCTTTGCACAATAAATAAATTTGGCACTATGAATTAGGCTGTTAAGCAAGACCTTCCTCTGTGCGTGACATCACAAATCCCACACCACTTTACATAAATGCACGTTTCTCCTGTCATTGGACAAAGACGCTCTATGCTAACATATACTCTGGAGATGCCTGGGCATCAATAATGATCTAAGAATATAATGCGTAAGATGCTTCAGGGTTCTGCTGGAGAAAAGATGCTCTAGATACGCACATGGATATCCAGAGATGAATTTAAATACATGACAAGAATTACCAGAGATACCTTTTACTAAATGAAAACATATTAAACCCAGTTTTTTCACATTTAAGCCAATTGTTAATGTGAAGAAGCCCCAAAGGTAGCAAATCCTGTCAAAAAGAGATCTAAGCATCAGAAACCATTTTCTGTGAGGAATCTTGTGTATTTCTGTGGAGCATCTGTCACTGCCTGCTCTCAGTGTGCAGAATTTGCTTGGTTACAGATTTCATCTGGGTACCATTTTCTGCATCAGATAGGTGTGCCACTGCCTTTCTCACCGGCTTTATGATTAACAACTCCAAGACTTTCTTCAGATCCAGGGGGTGTGGATAGAGCCAAAGCAGCTTACATTCTATTCCATTACAAAGTTCTGATACCCTAGGCTACTGCGTATTGATAAAGATCAAGTCTTCAGTGGCTGTGCCTTTCACCCAACTAAGGATGTACCCTATGTTAAAATTAGTAATGTTCAATCTGATCTTGCATGACAAGAGTTCAGAGTGATTTCAAGGTGTAAAATATTTCTAGTGTTGAAAAACACTAGCTGTGAGATCAAGTAGGAAAGTATGAGAAGTAAAGAATGTCATTAGTTTTTAAATCTTTTAAAATCACTGGCCAAACATCTGTATTTCTGGTTTACTCCACTTTTAAGTGAAAGCTCCTGTGAATATGCCGTTTGTCTGAGTAGGAATGGTTTGATGTGACCAAATGTGATAAACTTACACAGCATGTGATAAAGTAAAATGTTTTATGTTCAAGGACTGATGATACTTAACATGGTTAAGACTAATAAAGCTTGTTTTGGGTAGCAGTGCATCAGTCATCCAATATCATGCCTAATGAGAAATTTGACACTTCGAACTGGAAGAATCATCCAAAACAGTGGGAGTTTCACTAGAACTTTTCCAGTTGATACAGCTGTCAGTCTAACTGAGATAGTAACAGAAGTGTTGTGGTTTAAGCCCAGCCAGTAAGAAGACTTAAGGGAAGACTTGCAGTCTCAGTGTGTACAATCTTTAAGTAGGCACAGTCTAGTCAAGAGCTTATTATGATGACTAATCTCTTTGGAACAGTTTAGGTTGTGTCTAGGCTTCATTTTGCCTTGTTCACGCTAAGATTTTAATCCTAGGTTAAAACATAGCTCTTGCTGGCAAGATTAGCACCAGGAATCTGACTTTACCCCTGTTGCCTTCTGCCCCTTGTCATGACTTCCTACTCACATCCTACTCGGAATCTTACAGTTACTAACCAAAATCATGTTGTGAACCTACTGTGGCTCACACGCATGTTATGCTAGCTGTATGTTATCTCAGACATTCAGGCTGTCAGAGAGCAAAATCTGAATTAGATGATGGCACGGGTGACTGTAGGATTATAAAATACAGCTCAGGTTTAAAAGATAAAGGACAGCAATGTCTTTAGGATGGAAGAGGTATCAGTGCATATAGGTAGCTTGATGAAGTTGTTTGGAATAAACTTAACCACATCTTAGCTGTCCTTCCTATACGTACATCCTTGTTGCTGTTATTTGGTCACATATTTGCCATCTGCTAAAACAGGAACACAGATGAACAGGGAGAGGCAGGGCAGTTAGGTCCAGAGAAATAGACATTAGATTCCTTTGTTTGATGAGCAGTAGTTGTGAATGACAGCACCTGAAACATTTGGCAGTTCCAGTTGGCTGCCTAATTTCTTGTATTAGGCCTTCAAATACAAAAAAAATATCTCTAAAATTTGAACAATAATAATAGCAAATAACTCCTTGGGTCAGGTACTGAATAGGCTGAACATGTTCCTTTGCTGAGACACCACTGGAAATGAAACCATTAGATGTCACAGTTTTTAATAATTCCTATCTTAGATACTTAATTGCTTTGGGGCACAAACACTGTAGAGAGAAGGTGTTAAGCAGTTTACTGTCAGTTCCTGAAATAAACTGTCATTTAAATACTGCCTTTCTGGGAGTGTTATTACCGCACCGACTTGTTCTAAGAATCTGAGAAATCATAAAACATTAGACTACTCCTTTTTATGTTGAATATTAGTTATGGACTAAATTGTTCTTGCAGTTTTACAGTGTTCTGCTGAAGCAAAACACTGGTGTGTATTCACAATTAATAAAAACCACAGCATATTACAGATGCCATACAGAACTGAATAAGCCTTCTGGTGTTTTTTTTACTGCTTATTGAACTGTTTGAGTTTAAGTTTAGGAGACTGGAAAATCAGCTTTATAAAATTGTTTTCCTTAAGCAGTGGCTCTTTTCTTCTTTGCCATCAAATAATATAATCATATGGTTTCCCACTTGGTGACATTAGGCACAATGCTGTGATGCTTGGCTCCTGCAATGAAGACAAAAGATAAATCTTAAACAATAGAATAAAGTTAAGATCTATAATTACATAGATAGGTGCTGAAGCTTTTGATCCAGTGGGTTATTGTGTATGTTGTATATGTTTATATTTTTAAGTACTTTATTTTCTGTTGCTATGAGATGACTGTTGCAGATCGTGCTCTCAAATGTGTATTTATGTGCAGGTGCAAAATTCAGTTTCTTAAAAACTGCTAAAGCACACAGAAAGAAAGATAAAATGTGAGGTTTATGAATTCCAGCAGCAAGAATTATGTCTTATCATTTTTTATTTCAGTTGCTGGACTTATTTTTCTCTGAAGAAACTGAAATTTAAGGGAAATACCAAATTGCATGTTCTTCTCCTAGTGCCAGCAGGAAAAATAAATTATACTTTACAGAGAATAATGATGCATTAGGAAATGGCTGCTAAGGGAAGGGCGCATATCAGCAATGTATAGAGGAAATAGTCATGTGTTCATTCCATGCCACATGCTTTTAGTTCATGTGAAAGGGAGAGGCAGGGTTGATTTCTATTTGTATTAGCTCACATCAGTAAGTTGACACTGTTGGTTGCTGTGATGCGTGCAAAATATCTGATTAATTACATGGTGCTAACTGCCTCAGTAGGTTTCCCTGCAGTAGAACTAAGACTAATTAAGATTATGTCAGGATGAAATGAGATGGGGTTACATACAGAAAGCTATTAAGAATTTGGGTAGCACTTGTCAGGAAAGTCACCTTTTGCATCTCATGCTGAGGATTATGTTTCTTCAGAAACCTCAGGTTTATTTCCATTTGCCAGGTCTGTTTCTTTTCTTGCTTTCCTTTACTGTAAATCAGATGTTATTCCGCTGAGTCAGTGAACCAGAGTAACACTAGTATGAATGTGTGGAGAGGTAAGCTTGTGGTTTTCATAGTCAATGTTACATGAAAGTGTGAAGTCCTCCTCATTTAATTACAAAAATGGTGTGGTAGATTGTAATACTGAGGCTTTTGTTTGTTTAAATTACCATAAGATTTCTTAAGTAATGTTTCACTTTATTTTTGCCCAAGAAACACTGTTTTTTGCAGATTTTTCACTTTCCAGCTCAGTACAACACAGGCATTTTGTCCTAAGTTGCTTTGATTTGTCATACTTACTATGCACAAAGACATTTAAACAAAATCACACTAACTGGTTTCGTGATGTGCATCAAGTCATCTTCTTCTTCCTTCAGATCATAGGACAGGGAAGTGACTGACACGGTGTAATGCCTTCCTACACAAAGGGAGCTCAGTCGAGACAGAGGTACAGATAGATCACAGTTTTCATGTCATTGTAACCAAATACCTCTCTAAATCTGAAGTTCTTCTGTTAGTTGGTTTTGATCTAGTCTGTCAGTAAGTATCTAGTGAGACCTAAAATATCAGGGTGGGGAGGAGGAAGCTTTAGTAAATAGGGTTATTGTTGTCTGATTCAGTATCCACGTTTTAATCGGTTAACACTGGCTAGATGAAGTCTGAGGCATAGAACTGTTCATATAAAGCCCCAGGTTATGTGGCTGAGAAGAGTTGAAAGTATCTGCTTTAAAAACAATTACATCTTTAATCTTTGCTCATGGCCGGGGGGTTGGAACTAGGTGATCTTAAGGTCCTTTCCAACCCTAACTATTCTATGATTCCTTACTGCCAAAAACCACAAAAAATTGACCTGAATCATGATCGAAAGGGTAAGGATGTAGAAGGGCTGAAAATACAGCTTCAGAAAATATAACCTGTTCTATTCATTTTAGCTATAAAACCTTCTGGTGTCATGTTGTGTAAAGAAATGCCAGGTAAAGAGGAAAGAAAAAAAAAAAGCTACAACTAAGCCTCTTGATGATTAGGCATAAGGCATCAAATTGCCTTAAATTAGGTTTAGTACAAGGCAATCAGGTCTGATTCACTGCTTCTGCTGAAGACAAAGAATAACTCTTCTGTTTAGTTCTGCTTTTACAAAATGAGATTAGTTATCTGTTGCTATCAAAGGACAAGACACTTCTGTACTGCTTTCCCTGGGGAATGAGAGATTGGAGCTGATAAAAGAAGTGGTATGTAGAACTAGGCTTATTATATCTTCCACAAAATTAAATTGATGGATTTTCTTTTTTCTTTTATGAAATAAGAGTTGCACTGAAAATTACTGATACGTAGAACATAACATTTTTGGCAAAACATCTGGGTAAGATGGATTTTTGTGGAGTGTAAAAAGACTGCTTTAGTATCTGTTGGATTCCTAGGGATTTTGAAATGTCAGGTTGGGGTGGACTGAAAACAGCAATGAAAAATGTAATCCAACACAGAATTACTCCTGCTTATAAGCACCTTCCATCAACAGGCATGTGCAACAGAACTCCTGGAACTCCTCCTTCCACACAGCTCATTTGTTAAACTCTGTATTATCTTTCTGCATGTCAGGAAGTTTTATTGTCATTTATAAAGATCATTCCCCAGTAAAGGGGAAAAAATGAAACTGATGGTAGCAGCTACACCGGCATTAGTAAACCCTGAAT
>NW_009931614.1:53266-112908 GCF_000696875.1 Nestor notabilis | reverse complement strand
CAGTCAAATGGCAAAAAATCAATAGCTGAGCTGTTCATTAGCATGTTTATTCTTCAGAGCAGAGGAGCTGTTCCACCAGCTGAAGAACTGGTCTGAATCCATTGCATGATGGAAAAACAATTTAAAGCTGCCTCACAGTTTTCTCAGAATTAAACATGGGCTTGTTAAAATTATAATTCTTGTTTCCTGGTATGTTTATACCTGTTTAATTCTTCTCAGTTGCCCCTGTAAGGCTGATGTGATGTATCTTGCTTACCCTTTCAGAAGTACAAAAGGATTTAAAATCTTGACATTATTTTCTGTAAATATCAGTCTGCAGTGAAGAATAATGCAACATGCAAAACATTTGTAAGCCTATAAAACACTAAAGGTGACAAAACAGGAAGAGTTACTGCAAACGTTGATTCTTCTGAGGATTTTTGGCTCTTTTAGGAGTGTTTTGGACAGCAGCCCAGGATCACGGGGATGACATGTAGACAATCTCAATTGCTAGCATTTAGGTAGCTATGTAGATGAGCTGTCCCGTTTCCCACTTCTTTATGTACTGGGAAATGCACAGCAGAGAGTGAAATCTTGTCAAAACCTCCCAAGCTGAGGCTCAGCCTCCACATCACAGGAACAGACTTCACAGGTCTGTATGTTTAAGACTCATGTGCCCCAGTAGCTGCCATCCAGAAATTTTCTTCTCATGGTTTTGGCAAAAGGCAACTTGCAGCATGGCCACAAAGTGTTGCATCTTTTGCATGGCTTTGCTGAAAAGGACGTGATGACAGTTCAAGTTTTCAAGCTCTGGTACATACACAGTGTAAAGACCCTCTTTGTAGAACATCCATTATTTTGATTAAAAGAACAATCATACTTCATGAAGTTATGTGCAATAGAAAATTATCCATTTCTTTCACTGTCAGCATTTTGGGAATGAGTGATTTTTACCATCTTATAATGCCTAGAATTTGTATTTATATAGAATGGAAAGTTGTAGATACTTAGCAGTGTTTGTATGAAATATAAGTAATTTACCCTGACAAAGAGGCAGATCTTGACATTCTTATTTAGAGCGCATTGCTTCGTTGCTTTCAGCAGTATAATGTATGAACTAAGGCTCTATTCAGGAAACATGCCAGAACCTTTACTGAAATATTCCAGGATTGCTTTGCAGTTTAATTTTACTGCCTAAATGTGTTCAGGAATAATCTGAGCTTGGACAGTTAAATCTAGTTTTTGATAATCGCTCTCCATTTATTTCCTGTGAAATCTCTACTGTCTCATGTACTCCTGGTATCTTTGTCCCTATGGTACACAGATACTGAAAAAAGCCCTTTTACTGATCCTTCCCCAAACAAACATTGAGACCCTGTGTGAGAGAATGGATGTTGGCTGGTGTTTGGCTGGACTGAGCCTTAAGCATTTTTCTCCTGATCTTTCCCATTAGCTGCTAGTTGTTTAGCTTACACCTGGTAATCACTTAAACCATTTTTCTAGCTTATGAACAAGAGGGGTGAATCACCTTCGGAAGTCATCCAGCATGGGATGTATCATACTGTCAAGACTAAGATACAGCTAAAGACTGACAGCATAGAGTTCATGGCAGGATTCTGTGCTTCAGCTTTGTGCCTCTTAACAAGTTTTGAGTATGCACAATGGGTTCAGTTTGGTGTTGAGATGCCCAGGCGAAATGCCTGAGCATCCCCTGAAACTGTTGCAACACACACTACTGTCAGCAGTATTTTCCAACAAGTAGAGTAACTGCACATGGGTAACAAATTGTGTCTTGTTCCATGGAGCCCCTGAGAATAAGGCAGTGTGTCAGCCCATCCATGGAGAGGAATACCACAGCAAGACCATGGTGATTCACTGAGTGTGAATCCATTTATGGCTGAGAGACCATCAGAATCTGACCTCACTTCAGGTGAAATGACCTTGTAAAACTGAGAACATTTAGGGTACAGAGAATGAACAGGAATGTCCTGGATAAATAATTTCTGGAAGCCTAAAGTATGATGTGTGCTACCCTCGTGGTCCTGGCAAAAACAACTAGAACTCTGAGGAGCAGAAGCTGAGGCTTGGAATATCTTCTATAATAAACACGAGAACTAGCAGCCTTGCTGTTCACCCATGCCTTAGAGAAGTCTGCAAATTGTTGTATTTATAAACTGACTTGTGTAAACACATGCATTTAAATATCTAGTTTTTCATAAATATGCATGTTTTATCAACTTTTGGCATAGCCATAGCATTTAATTTTTTTTGTTGTACACACAGGTAACGAAGTGGCAGAAGCTTTTGTTCTCAGTTGATTTTATGTGCACATCAGCAAGGCTTAAATGATCAGAATCTCAAATTTCCAGATTTCTTGAAACAAAGCCAAAGTTCGAGACAGTTTCCAACGGCGGGTGTAGGGGAGGAGGGCTGAAAAGATACTTGAGAGGGATTGTTGGCCCTTTTGCTCTGAAGGACTTGACACAAAGCCAAGCCTGAGAGGTTATGGAAAGTCTTTGCTTGGAACCACAGGAGATGTGGTGGAATTTGTTGATCTCGGGGAGATGAGACTTCTTAGACTAGAAGGGAAGGCTGTGGAAAAGAATGCCTATATGCAAAGGACTGCCAATAAATTTTTATCAAACCTATTTATTTAACCCATCTCACCCAACACATCTAGGCGTTTACTTGTCATTACTTGATTATTTTGCATCTGTGTATCCAGAATAGGATTAAAGACTGGATGCCTTTGGTGCCTTTGGCATCTGGATGTTCAGAGCAGGGCAGGCTAGCTTCACTTGGGGAGTTGTGCTGAGTCTGTTCATGGAGGGGAACTGTTGCTGACAAAGTGTGCATAAAAGGGTTTGTACTTCAAGTGAGACTGAAAAAGCGTGATTATTTAGCAAGAGAAGAAAGATGAAGCAATCTTCAGGTATGTATCAAGAAGAGAGAGATGTAACACCGCATTAGTATGAGAATTTTGTTAGTATTTCAGTATGTTCTGGTTGTCATGTGTTTTCCAAAAGAAGAATATTTTGACATCCTATACCTTAATGGAGTTAAGATGGCAGTATTTAACATGTTAGTATTATGACAAGTTTGCAAATCTTACTACTCTTCACTGGATCTTGACTGTACGTTTACTCTTCCTGTGCATCTTTCTTCACCTAGAGATAGTTCATTCTTAACCTGAGTGACAGCAGTTATTGGTGGCCCATGGTATTTTGTGGAACAATGATGGATTCTAATTGACAATGAAGGAACAGATTCCCTACATATGCTATGAGAGACCTCACACTTTTGTGAGCATGATGTGATAGATGATCCTTAGCCCAGGCAGATGAACCATTCATCAGGTGAAGAACTTTTGTGGAATGAGCACTGGCTGTGGAGGATTAACGAAACTTAATTAGTTGTAAGTGGTAAAAATGCCAACACAAAGGAGATTTCTCCAGTGCTTGAGGAATATATGAATAAAATGGAGTATTTCAACAAGTTAGTAAAGCAAAGCTCCTTTCATAGAGTGGCCACAGATGCTACAAAGCAAGTTCTCAGCTAAGAAATGACATGTTCTTTTCTTGGGACTGAGAAGCTTCATATGCAGTTTGAATTTCTTTGTATACAAGACTATATAGCATGCTGGGTGAATGATGTGTAAGAATTTAGCTTTGTGAAAGGCTTTGTTCTTTTGGAGTGATTTTCATTTGATGGTCTCAAACAACAACAAATAAACAATATCTGTATGGGGCGTGCAAGGCTTTGCAGTCCATGGTGATGGTCTGATCAGCAAGTTAACAGCCTGATCTTCTTCTACTTAGGTATATGGAAATACCTTTCTTGAGTTGAAAACACAGACAGCCTTGACTTGAGAGATGTGCAGATTGTCATGCTGGAAGTCAGTGGCCATAGTTACAAATGAAAAACAGGTGTTCCTATTCAAACACAGGAATTACCTTAAATTTTACCATGAATTTCTTCACCTAGAAAATAAATTGAGCCTTCAAAGAGACACATAATTGATTACTAAGAAGCTCTGTATTTAAGGTAGCTAATTAGATGGTGTTTGCCATGAGGTTCATATGAAGAAATCCATTGGTTAGAGCTTCAGTACCTTCCTTCATCTAGGACACTTGGGCCTTTTAGATGTAATTTCTTCTTTCAGACTTCAGAGAATTTACCAAACTAGTTCGACCAAATGCTTTTTTCTTCCCTGAAAATTTCAGCTGTCTCAGTAAGCATAAAGGTGACACAGATGCTTTGTAGAAGAAAAATAAATGTGAATGCATTTATGACAAACCCACTCAGCTGGCAGGTAAAATGACCTCATATTGTATTTAGGTTAAGGAGTTTATGAAGGATTTCTCTCTTGCAGAGATAGATTTTTCTCTGGTTCCTCATGAGACATTTTAGATCACACCTTGTTTCTTTTTTCTGCTTTTTTTAAACTGTCGTTCTTGCAATTCACAGTAGGACAGCACTATGAGCATGCATTTCAGAAGGTAGGTAAGACAGTGTACTACTCTAGTAAACTGGAATGAAAAATAGCTCCATAAAGTGATTCAGTTTTAATCTCTGAAGAAAATAAGTGAGAAGTTCCTGGCATGAATTTTATACTCAGAAACAAGTAATTATTCATTTCTTCACTTCTAGATGCGTAACTTTTCCTGATCACCTCTTTTGCTTTGATTCATGACGCAAAGAATCATTGGGAGAGCAAGGTCACCTGAGGTTTTATTCCTCCTGATCCTGAGCTCATTGTGTTTACAGCTTATTGCTTTGCACTTAGAAGGATTTACCTTGGTTTCAGCAGCCCAAAGAAGCAAATCACCAGTTAGTGATTTGCACCACACAGTCAGGGCCCCTCTTCAGTTTGTTAAAGTTTGTTAAGCACAGAGTTGTCACCTCTTACAACAGCAGAGTGTTCGTTGCTGAAGTGTTTTTCCTTCAGTTTTTAGGACCAGATTCCTCAGGCACCGCTCTGTGAAACAGATGTGCCACCAACTCTGGGCTGCATGTGAAGTACATCTGTTGTCCCTCCAGGTGAATGAGAGGGAGCCTGAGTAAGGTGAGGTGCTTTCGCCGAGGTAGCAGTAGTTTAGTGAGCAGTGTGGGCTAATGCATCATGTCAGAAACTGAAGAATTTCATCAGCCAGAACTGTGACTACTGGTAACACAACTTCACTTCTGTTCTGTGCCCCCATGCAGTGATCCGTGCTACAGCTGAATGCTTGGTAAGCTGTGAATATAGCAGTACCATGCTGACATGATAAAACAGCATCAATCTGGGAAGGTTAACAGATACCAGGCAGTGGTTGTTAAGGTTTCTTAGGAGCTCCTGAGGTGTTGTTTGCTTTGGGGATATTTTTGTCAGTGCTGATAATAATAATAAAGCAGTGAATTGCCAGGGCTGTGCACATACCAGATGTAAGAGGACTACTGTTATTTGCATAAAGTGCTAATATCTTTGTAGCATTTCTTCTGCTGCTTATGAAGTTTTGAGTTATTTCTCCACTCTCTATTCCTGTTCAGGAGAGCAGTAATTCAATTTTGATAATCTGCCCAATTATACTTGCAATGAGTTTATAAAGGAGCATGGCCACTCCATACACTGCATTGATCCATGCTACCCGAGGCCAAAGAGATCCTAATTGCTTTGTTTGGTAGTGGTGTTTTTTTAATCAGCACTTATGAATTGCGTGCATTTGATTGAGGCTCTTTTCCCCTTTGTAAAGTAAAAAGCACTTCTGGCTGTTCCAGTCTAGCCTAATGAAATGGCCTCTGATCACTGAAAAGCCTTTTCGCTCCTTTCATGTTCTCCTTGTGGCACGGTGTACCAAGCAGTTTCAAAGACAATGGCTCTGAGCTGTTCTTAACCTGTCTACATCTCAGAGTCATAGTTAAGAAGACTTCCAGACAAGAAAATGCATGACTCTGGTCATTAAAGATTTTTCTCTGGGTACTTCAGAATATTTTAAGTACTCTGAAGCCATCAGGTAAATCTGGCAAATAATGCAGACACTTTCAGGTGTCTTTTTGAGCAAGGTGTTTCATGCTAATCACTAAGAGGGCATAATATTGTCATTTTTTGTAGCAAAGGCTATATATGACCTTGTAAATTTATACTGTGATCCTCATGGTGATATAAAAATAATGAGGTACTCTCAGAATTAACATGGGAAAGCATTTATTAAAACTCTTGGGTGCCTTAAATTCAGTATGAGTAGTGTAGTTAATACCCAAGTATGGGTGGTTCTAATGGGTGAATTCATAAAATAAACTAAAATGTTGGATAAAGTTATGGTATAAACAATATTAGATGTAATTTTCAGTTGCCATTATATCTTGCTGAGCCATCTAAAATATATAAAAGAATCCATAATTGTCACTCATCTTTATGAAATGTCAAAGTCATATACTACATTGACCTCAATCTATGGGCATTAATTCTAGGAGAATTTAATTTGATGAGTTTAAGTCAGAACTGGAGTATAGAATCCTTTCAGTGCAGTTTAATTATTTTGCCAGCATTATATACACATAACACCATCATAATCTAGACTGGATTGTGTCATGATCTGCTCCTAAGACTGAGGATATTGTAAATGTGTTTCTAAATCAGGGAGTGCTATTTCTACAATCATGTCTTACTGGGTTTTTTTCCCCTGCTTGAAAAAGGTGAAATTATTATTTAGGAGCAAATATTAGTTTTCAGTTGTGTAGTTTGGCACATCTTTTATTAGCAAGATAAGGCCTTATTCTTTAAAGAGAAAGAATAAAGGGACAAAAAGGAGGGTAATGAAAAATAAAGAAGCCAGTCTTCTGACATTGTTTGGCTCAGCAAGATCAAACCTTTCAGCTGACTGCATCAGAGTCAGTAATTGCTCTGGAGATAAAATTGCCTATTGCTTAGTAGTACTAACATTATTGATCAGTTGGTTTTGTCCATGAACTGTCAATGATAACCTCAAATTGGACCAAGTTTTTATTAAAGAAATAAATTATGCCTGTCTGTAGACAAATAATGACTTATAGGAGCACGTAATTGCTGTAATAACATTTTTGCAGAGATTTCATGAAAGTAAAACCCCAAGCCCTCCTGTTTTGTTTTTTCTGCTATTTGTTATGCAGTTCTTTGCCTCCCTCACCTACACAAGTAATGGGCAAGCCAACCAATTTTTAATGGCTTTGTAACGGTTGCCACAAAGAGGTGGAGAAATGAAGGTGGGAGGGAAGGTCTGAGCTTCCCTTTGACGGGGAGGTGTATGAGGGGTGAATACAAGGATGCATAAGCTATTGCAGCCTGAAGGCAGCAGTAATTTATGCACTGACAGTTTGAGTTTCATGCTATGCTATTTTAAAATAGTCTTACAAAAGAACTGCCTGTGTTACATTAGTGTATGTGTTGGTTTTGGAGATATTCCATATCAAGGAGACAGTTTGAACACAAACATTTGAAACACGTTCATCACAGTGTGGCAGTTGTCCTGTTTTAGTAAGAAAAAAACTAATAATATAAAAGGGATAGTTATTTTCCACATTTTAACATGAATTTGGGTGCCCTGAAGGATTTTTCAGGGTTGTTTCATTGCTTATTTGTCTGGTTTTAGATACATTGATGAAAGTGAAAATTGTGGCTTTAGTTGATGCGTGTATGTTGTATTATGTAGTTGTCCTCTCTGAAACCATTACTTACACTTCTCAAAGAAAGCAACAAAATAGATAATGAATGGCATATGTTTGAATAATGACTATTTTGATTTGCATGGTTTCCTTATGCTACATATCAGAGAAAAGTCTAGCTGCACGCAGCATCCAGAATGTGAAAGACCAAACAATGCTCCCCTTTTGACATGAACCATATAATAATAGTTTACTCTTTCCTTACAAGGAAGTATTCAGCTTGGCTGTTTGATTATTAATTCCCATTTATATAGCAGTAATTTCCATTAGCTTAACTATTATTCTGAAAGTATGCATCTGGAAGCATAAATAAGAACAGCAGTAACTTCAAAAGTGTGAAGTGTATAGAATTACACTGAGTTTTCGTTAATAATATATATGAAACCAAACATATTAAGTGCATGCAGCTGTAGACTATTACAATTTAGATTTAATTTAAGTAAACTCTGGATTGACCTTCGTCAAAAACTGGCCACATTAGGCAATATAAACACAGCATCATCTGTCTTCTAATGAATTTTAGATGCCAGCTGCATCCCCATAATACTTTATTTGGTCTCCTATGAAAATTAAGGATAAAAAGATAATAGGAACAATTATGTTATTTGTTCATAAGTTTTAAGTGTTACTCATTTTGCATAGACCCGGTCTTGGTTTATGGAATATTCATTTGCATTTTTCTGCAGATAGTCGTTTTGTGACTTCAGTGACCTCCCTCTGCCTATAAAAACTTTTACTGGAGGGAATTCAGACTGCTTCTGAATGTAACCAAGTTGGTTCAGTTGTGTAAAAATCGGTACATGCCTCAGAGTGTAGCAAAAGCCATTCATTGTATTTCTTTGAAGTGAAGCAAGGTAGATTTGCATCAGTGAAATTTTGACCTTGGGTGTTTAAAAATAATTTCTTGACAGGTCCATTTAAAACAATAGAATCGTAACACAGAGATGAAATCTTGTGCAGAATCATCATTGTAAAAGAAGATGAAAAATTCTCCCAGATTTTGATATTCAAATGTGTTCTTTTTCCCCAATCCTAGATATGTAATTTTTAGGACTCCACATGAATAATGGATGCTATCTAAAATGTTTGCTTAAGAACAGTGAGTTCATTATATCAATAATGAGAAGGTTTATTGTGGGCCACTTTGTAATATTTTGACTGTCACATTTTATACCACTCTTGAGGTCAGATGGTAGAAATCCACTTAATTATTGTATTTAACTTGCAGTCACTACTGAAGGTGGGAAGGGAATATATCTTTGCTTTCTGTTTCTACAGCATCTACCACAATGGGGGATCTTGAGAACTCCTTTAAACAAGTAATTGCTGATTCTTACACCAGAATGAAGGGAAATGAGAGGCTTCAGTGGACATTTTGCTTGAAAATTGAGAATTAGCTTCAGTTTTATTACTTGAGGTATATTTATGTGAGTTACAGCGTGATGAATAGTAGCCTCAATTGGCATACAGAGACCAGAGTCTAGAAGCAATAAAACCAGGAATCACTGTGTCACAAGGGAAACTAGTTTTCTGTAAACTAATAAAAATGAAGTTCTAATGATTTCTGTGGATCCTCCAGGGTTTTTTAGGGACATATTTGTTAAAGAAAAGCTGAAAGCTTGTTTTAATCTTTTTTAATGACTGTCCTTTACAGGATATTCCTTGGCGTGGTACCTTCTTCTCGAGTTACTGTTCACAAACGTTTCTATTTTCCTTTCTAGGGCTTTCTACTTTATTCTGTGATAATATAGCACTAGATTCTTCAACATAAGTACAAGTGTTGATTTTTCTCTCCTGCCTAACAGAATTAAAGCTTAGAAAAATTTTGTTCAAGTAGAACCTGAGAAGGATTGGGAAATGTTGAGTGAAATAGAAATTACAAATTACAGAATTCATTTTAGACAAGGCTAAAAAGTGTTAGTTTATCTGCAAAAATTCTGGCCCATTCTAGTTCAGGACTAACCTTTACTTTAATCTTTGTTTGGATTTTGAAAGTAGAAGTCATTATCTCTCATTTTGAAGAGTATTTTCCTTCCTTCTTTTTAGCTGGACATATAAATTCCACTTGGCCTAAATTAACTCGTAGCCATGGTCTCCACCTCTCCTAAAGGTCTATTCTTCCAGTAAATGTAATGTTAATTGAAAAAAATTCAGCAGCTCTATTACTGAATTAACAGAGCTGTAATTGCTAATGGGACACTAATATAAGTAAGGCTGTATGTCCATATGTGACTCAAGCAGGGTATCGAAACACTTTTAATTTATTTGAGAGTGGCCAATGGCCACACTTCACAGAAATAAAACAGGGAGTGATAAACACACTGCTTTTTGCTGACGATAAATGTATCAGGACGTTATTTTAGCAATTTCCACATCTCAGTTAAATATTATGTCATATTATTCTGTACAGAGATATCATTCTACTGAGACTAGAATTATTTCCGTACCTGCCTTCAGTTGTTAGCATCTATGCTTTTTATTTTATTAATAGCTATTTAAATAATAATAAATCATAGTTAAAAGACTGCAAACATGTTGATATTACATGTTCCTGTGTTAAATTTGGGCAAAAGCAAAATGGATATTTAGTAATGATTTTTAAAAATCATTGAATTACAGAATTATTGCCCTTCTGCATTATATAAAATTATTTTGAATCCTTTGATCATTTATAAACATGTCCTAAATAAAAAGCATGAAATTATCATTAATACATTTTGCTAGGACAAACATAACAGGTTTTGATTAAAATTGTTCAGGTGCAGAGAAAACTTTGTGATGGTTGTTTTATTTTCTATTCAGTATAGTCTTGTCCCTGTGACTTGCACGTAACTGTCATATATTGTTCATTGTGCATTATCTTTGTAGACTTCTTAAACATCGGTCACTCAAGCAACAAGTTAGCAAAGCGAATGATAACATTTTATTCATGTAAATGAGAGATGCTTTCCCTTTGCCCCAGGTGTTAGTTTGTATTCGCATCAGGAATGATAATCAGAAACAGATGTCTGAACCATGCCTACTGTGAGGAGCTAGTTAAGAGCTAAGGCTAAGAGTAGGTTCTACCCAGACACAAGAACCATCAGACAAGCAGCAGTCAGGTTTGCTTGCTGTCATATTTCTTGCATGGTACTTACCAGACAGTCAGCCTAATCTCTTTTTGTCTTGTCTCATACAAAAGATGAATAGTGCTGTGGCACCACAGGAGTCAAATGAGGCCATGGTACAGTTACATCTTCTAGTGGTGAGAGTGTTTTTGTGGATAGAGTAGATGAACCTAGACAAAATCTAATGTCGAGGCTGTCTTATCTCTTAGCCCTGATGGCATGTATTGTTCATTCTCACACTAGTCCTTACAAATACTAAGATAGAAATCCCATTGAAGCTAATGAGAGCTTTTCCTTTGTCATACTCAGTTTTCAAAGCAAAAAAACCTAAGCAACAGGATAAAGGCTCCAAAATCCATTAAGCTAAGTATCAAAAAATTACCCTGCCAGGAAAGCAAACCTTTCTGTACTTCTTGTAGAGGATTAAGAAGTTGGTGTCTCTTCCATCAGCTGTGGCCCAGATCATAAAGGACCACTGCATGCTATTGCATTTTAGCAAGCAGCTCTGCCACAGTGTTATAAGGAGAAGGGACCCATTCCAGACCTCTGGTGTTTTTCAATGAAGTCAGATTGCAAGGTAATCCCAACATTTTTCTTCTGCAGTTAGCATAAATGTGTAGTTGAAAAGGCTAGCCTTGATACATCGGCGTTTTGTTTTGTAATGATGTCTGGAAGAGACTTTATGCATGAACTGTACTTGTTTCATTAATTGGGTTGTTGTATTCAGCTGCTATTAGTTGCTTTGATAATACCCAGTGGAGCCTCTACCTTCTGTGGGCAAGGGTGCAATCATGGTGCTTCAGTTTCACTGCAACAGTAGCTCTGTTAAAACCATGACATTTGCTGACCATTCAATAAAGGTCATTCTGTTTGTGACAGAACGAGCCAGCCAGAAAAGAATTACATGGCCTCTGGCCAAAAGAACAAAAAAAAAGGCTCCATAGCAATATTTTGGTTTTTAAGATGTCTCCCTTTTTTCCCTTGGGATTCTTTCCAAAGAAATGAATTGTATTAGCCATGTGACTATTGGGAGAAAGAACATTTGTGATAGCCTCTCAGCAGTACATCATTGAGGTCAGTATGTGTATGTCAGGTACAGGTGGTGCAGTTCTATTTGCTCTGCAGTGTAGAGGGATGCAGCCCATATAGCCAGCAACGTAAGGAAAAGATGGCTTTCACCGCATTCCACCTGAGTGTGGAACAACTGCTTCAGTGCAGTCTGAGTGCTGCCACATCAGGGGCTTCATCTCCCACCTTTGTTCTGATAATGCTGTTCTGGAACACTTGGGAGAGAAGCCCCGATTTTGGGCTTCAGATACCAAGATGAAAATTTAAGTTAGCCTTTGGAAGACAGCTGCTGGTGCAGAAGCTCACTGGGTATTGCAGGACAATCCTGTGGCACCACAGTGTTAAAGGTGGATCCAGTGTGTGTGTGAAGATCATGCTCAATACTGTTGCTCTGAGAAACTACATGAAGGATGCAGGAAATGAAGCTTCAGTAGGGAGTGAAAACTTTCTCACATTGCCAATAATGAATGTTTATTTAAGAGTAAAATCAAGTGAGAAAATACAAATGTCTGATAGTAAGGAAAAGCTTTCCTGTGCCACATGAGATACTCGGCTCCATTCAAAATCCCTAGAGAAATCAGTGGGATGTATGTCTAGTGTATTAGAGTTTTCCATACTCTTGAATCTCATGTCTATTTGCCATGAACTGCTCGCTTTCTTCTTTGGCATAGATGCACAGTGTAGGCCTCTTAAAACAGGGACAAAACTTTTGCTGCATTAAAAAAAAAAGAAAAGAAAAAAGAGGAATCAGTGAAGTGATGAGACATGCTCCAAACAGTGACAAGAAAATCTGTCATTGAGAGCTAAACCTCAGTGAAAGCTACTGAGTGTAGCAGTACAGTTAGATTGTGATTCTTGACCTCTTGATGTGCTGTAGTATATTGCATAGTCATAATAACCCAGTGTTTAAAGAATATGTTTTGTAAATGCACTTTTTTCTTCTTTTCTTACTTACTCCTGTAAAAAGAAAGATGTTGGCTTGATATTTCACTGCAGGTGGAGGGTTAGTTATTATTGAGTACAATCAGAAGAGACTAGCTCCCTGGAGTAAGCACAAGGCATTATGTTTTGAGCCTAGAATATCTGTACATTAATAGTAGGATTAGATGGAAATTTTTTATTGAAGTCAATTCCAGTTGCTCACAGGCGTGACCGACCTGATTTTCCCTTGCTTTCCATACCTGCACAGAGATAATTACACTGGCAGAAAGTGTTAAAATAGAGAAATCTTATTTAAGGTTACATGGGGGGACAAAAGTAAGACTAAACAAGAAGTGCCACCCTACTGAAGTAGAGCAATAGTGGAATAAGACCCTTTTATTTTGAAGAATTGATTTGCACAGAACACTTAAAAACTTTCAAATCTATATACCAGGGACCTCCCTTTTTCTATGAAATCTTTCTCTGCCTCAATGACTACAGTAATGGCAAACTGAGTGATCAGAACTATCAGTGCTTGTACTTCTAACTGTGTACCATCCACTGTATAGTTTCTCCTTCAGATTGGGTAATACTGAACTTTATGCATATTTTGTCATTGTAGTTTGCTAACCATGCTGTCAGATTTGGGAGGCTTTGGAGTCATGGAAGAATAGCCATGCATCAGTATAATATCAAAACAAATGGAATAGAAGAGTTCTTTTGTTTCACTGAATATTGGATTGAATATTCAAATAGCATATAGAATTATAGAATCATAGTTAGGGTTGGAAAGGACCTTAAGATCATCTAGTTCCAACCCTCCTGCCATGAGCAGGGACACCACACACTGAACTATGTCACCCAAGGCTCTGTCCAGCCTGGCCTTGAACACCACCAGGGTTGGAGCATTCACAGCTTCCTTGGGCAACGCGTATTCCAGTGCCTCGCCACCCTCACTGTGAAGAACTTCTTCCTTATTCTAATCTAAACTTCCCCTGTTTAAGTTTAAACCCATCACCCCTTGTCCTACCACTACAGTCCCTAACGAAGAGTCCCTCCCCAGCATCCTTGTAGGCCCCAATGTTTTAAATAATATAAATGTTTTAAATAATAGTATTTAAAATGGTAGCAAAATTGGGTGCAAACCCCAACATAATTTGAATACTGAGGCTGACTGATCGCAGGGATGTGTTTGTTACAGCTTCCTAATTTTACAAGACAACTCTGAGAAAACATTAAGAACAGTTTAGTTTGAAACTATGAAAACAGGGAATTTCCAGTTTACCTGCAACCCCTTCCTTTTGTAACATGTACTCTACCACTCTGCAGCCTTGGAGGGGAATTTTTTATCTCCCTTTTCCTCTCCAAGTGAATACTTGATAGTCTGTCTCAGATATATGTACATCCCATTTAGTCAGGCAGTCCTTATCTGTGCACTTGTTGAACATGTTGCAATGAAATAACTAATTAGCAGTGTATTCTGTAGAGAATTCTGTGCCACTTTTTAAGCAGGCCACAGAGTACGTATTCTGAGAAGCAGCTATCCTATTTTTATAAGTGATTTCCAAAGGCACACAGGACAGGTCTTTTGGAGGTATTTTGGGTTTCAACATACACATACTCACATTGTGAAAAGCACCTCAATGAGATCTGTGCCTGGCTGCCATTTAAGTCAGTGGAGTGCATGTACCCCACTAATCCTACCCAAGTCACTTTTGAAAATGAAAGATGCATACCTCTGAAAATTTTACCTATGAAAAGATTTTACATATTTTACTGTGAATGAGTCTGTTTCTGAGAGTAACAATAGTATTAGTTTTTTCAGATAGTTCGGTTATTACCATTTCTAGATCATTTAACAGAATCTACCATGTGCGCATGCAAGAACAAGTTTTTTTTTTGTTGTTAATGTTTATTGATAATATAAAACAAAGAAACATAGTTTTATGTGTTTCATGATTTTGCTGTGTAGTCATGGAGATATATATGGGTGTATAGTCCAGCAGCAGCTAACAAAGATCCAGCAGCCATTAGTTCTTGAAGGCTGCATAAACTTATATTGATACTGTTCTGTGTTCTTGGTAATCCAGAAGTATATGCTTCCATTCTGCTAATTCTGGGACAAATTTTGAGGGTATATGCCTATCTTATCAACAGGTCCTTTATGTGCAGGACCAGTTTTTGCCCAAGGTGGTTGACTACGGTAAGCTTGAGCTTCTGCTGAAATTGCCTTTGAAGTCATATAGATTACTCCCTGACTCTGGTTTCCTATGCTTGTATTTCTAAACCATCGATTATCAGAGCAGTAAATTAGACAAACTCTGCTGATGCGTAGGAAATGATACTGTTTTCAGGTGGTTTGGTTGGTTGGTTGGTTGGTTTTGTTTGAACAAAATTGCTCTGTACCTTCCTGTGCAAAAAATGAATGGGATTGCATCATGGGGAGAGGGAGAGGGGGCAATAATATCCGTGGGAAAAGTGTCCTGGAACAGGGACTGTTGTAGTCACAAACTATCTTGGATGCTGTAGAAAAGTCTGGATTTGAAGCCCAACCCTTGCTGATGTGTGGAGCCAACTCCAGGAAAGCTTTCCCCCCCTTCCCCAACTGAGCATGTTGAAACTTGGAGATGAAGCCAGAGCTAAACTTCTGAATCATGTTCCTGTCTCTACTTAGTGAATATTTTTTATGCTGAAATGTCTGCACAGTACTATATAATCCAGCCTAATATTTCATTTGAGCTGCCTTCCTGAGCTAAATCAGGAATAGCATATTCAGTAACTGACCACAAATGCTTAAATCTGGTTGGGGTTTTTTTTCACCCATCTGATGGTACTAACTCCAACCCCTGCATATAGAAGTTGCAAAATACAAAGCAGCAGCCAAAACATATCCTGTCTGTTAACAGAGAAGGGATAGCTAGTGCTAAAATTCTTAATGTTTTTTGATACAATGAAAGAGAGCTCTAATATTCAAATAGGATTGTAAGGTTGAATAATAAAAGCAAGACATTGTTTCCCCTTTAGTCTCTTTCTTCAAGAGCAGGTAAAGACCCAGGTTGTTCAATGCCCCATCCAACCTGGCCTTGAACACTGCCAGGGATGGGGCATCCACAGCTTCTCTGGGCAACCCGTTCCAGTGCCTCACCACCCTCACAGTAAATATTTTCTTCCTAATATCTAATCTAAATTTACCCTCATTCCCCCTTGTCCAACCGAGGTACAGGACCATGCACTTGTCCTTGTTGACCTTTATGAGATTCATGTTGGCACACCTCTCCATGGCATCCTTTCCCTCCAGCGTGTTGACTCCACCACTATATATACATTGTATATATACACTGTGGTATAGGTATATAGGTAATAGTGCTATATAAGAGCTCCTTGTTACTAGCCATTGGCAGAAAAAAAAGGCAGAAATAGCCAACTGAGTGACTAAAAAGAAACACACATGCAGACTCTTGAGTATAGATCCATAAATTAACATTTATATTATCATAAAAACTCATTTAAATTTAAAATATTTTTTAAATTGGTACTCACCCTTTGATTGCTATATTTTTTTTAGTGTTCTGAATAAATAAAAGGAAATTAACTTATAGGTTGAGACATGAGACACATTCCAGCTGCAAGGGCAATTAAAATGCTGGATACCAAAGGGTGAGATGTTGATGAAGAGAGACTTTGAAAGGCTGATAGCATCTGTTAATGAAAATTCTCAGAGGCAAAGATTTGTTTGCTCAGGTAGTTTGAGAAACAGAAAATGTAGATAAAGGTTAGGGAGAGGAATAAATATTTTTCTAACATGATTGACTGAAGGTCAGATAGAAAGAATAATTTTACTATGTCTAAGGACATTCAACTAGCATATTCGTTTTTACAAGACATTTATCTGAGGTGAATTCAGAGTCTTTTTGTGATGAATATGTATATCAGTTCATAGTCTGATTACCATAATCTCCTGTGATTGTTTCTTCAAAGGAATAATATTTATCATTTTTTAGACTCAGCAGTTCCAGACGTGTTTTCACAAGAAGGCAGTCGGCAATACCCTCGCACACTCATGCTAAAAACCCTATACATACCATGGCAAAGAATTAACTTGTGTTATCAATAATTTTAAGGTTGCAGCACACATTGAAATTACTTTTTTAGCTCTTTAGATGAATGCAGTGATATGTGGGGCCAAGTTTTAGCTATTTTCAAAATCCTGTGCTGTTGCTAAGTGGCTAGGTTTCCTTTTCCCAGAACACGCGTTGTCTACAACAGAATAAATCCACTAATACTCTCTTTCGGCTAAAAAGATATTTAAGCTTAAAAAATAATTCATTTTTATTTCCTTTCTGAGATGATAATTTCACACAAAACTTTCCTTTTTAATTCTATTTGTAATTGTATCACAATTGTGCAACTTCACCTTGAAAAATCAATAATGCTCTCCATCAGTATCACAGTTCACCAGCAGCTAGGTAGTTATTCAGCTTACTCTGATAAATAAGATAGGAGGAAAATGTATTCTGAGATACCATACTGATGGTTTTACTGTATCATTTCAGCAGCTAACTGTTTGTCATCAGTATAGGAATATTTAAAAGTATATGCTCAACTATTTTACAGCTTGAAATAAAAATAAATCTAGATAGGAATCAGGAGAACCTAAATTTGAAAATTGGCTCTATTACTAATTCTCTATGTGGGATAGGCCAAACCATTTTTTTTATTCTATGTCAAATTTGTTATTTGCCTATTTCATATGGGAATGTTGATAATAAATCTGTTAATTTTCAGTGCTTTGAGCATTTAGAGTTGTTAACATGATTAATGTTTTTGAAAGGATTTTCTGAAAGCTGAATCAAGCTAAAACATCTTGTGTGATGTGCCCTGCTTTGTGTTAAGTGTAGACGTCTCTGTGGGAGATTCAGGCCGAGGTAGGATGTACTTCTGAAACAATGAAGCTGTGCTAAAATGTTTCATTAAGGCAGAGGTACATCAGGAGTTTTGCAGGACTATGGAAGAGAGAAAGGAAATCCGTATCAGTGCCACCAGGAAGGCCAGCATTAGTGTTATATAGAGGACCAGACCTTTAGTTTATGAAATAAAGGCTGTGTTCATTGCACGACCTCACTCAGACCAGCCGCAGTCAAACCTCGAGAAAGATGGTTCAACAACTTGGCTCATCCCTGAGAAGCAGCACACTGCTCCATTATTTATCAGATGGCTTTTCATTTCCTATTTTTCTCCGAGTCATCTGATAAGCCAAATATATCTCCTCAAAGTCAGTATTGTCACCAAAAGATGAGTTAAATTTTCCATGTCCTGCAGCATCTGCTCGTGCTCTGATTTTGGTTTTTGTTAGCTTTCCCTTTGAGAACTGGTTTCACATGGAATGTTCTACAGTTGTTTTGCAGACAAGTTAAGTTTTCTTTTTCAGCCTGATAATTGCTAACTCTGTGATTCCTAATTAGAATCTTTTTGCTGAGATAAATATGTAAACACAATTAGATATGTATTTTTAACATGCAGTAATTAGCCTCATCAGTTGAGTGCTAGTCAACACATTGGGATTTTTGTTCTCTTTTAGTTTTCCAATTGCAGGTAAAGATTGTGAGTGATACCTACATAATGATGCCTTACACAATTTCATTCTTTTATGTATTTTCTTTTGCTGATTTCCACACGTTGCAAACAGAAAAATGACATGGCATCTTTCTCTTTCAGCTATGAAGAGAGTTTTCCAAATGTGCCTGAATTTAGGAGAGACTAAGGCCAAAGCATCTTACTTAGAACTCACTATAGTCAACTTCATGGGGGATTATGGTAACATCAGGGGGATTATGGCTGGCATATTTTCGGTCCATGGTGGCTCGCTCTAGTTTCTTCAGTAACCAGTGAATAGGAGTAATTAGAAAAGCTACCTCTGATGGTCTGAAGGAAGTGATTGGTAACACCTGTGTATCTTGGTTGTTCTTTTTTACCAAAAGAAATTACTACTCAGATTATATCATTCAAATGCTCTTCAGCAGTAGGCTGGTCTGTTGCAAGCAGCAGGGCTTGGTGTAGATTCCTTCTAGCTTGCTCCATACAAGAGGCAGTATGTGAGGCTGCAAAACAGCGTGGTCATGGGATAGAGGTGCTTAAAGGTGAGTAGAAGGGAAAGAAGCTGCTACAGAAAGCTGCATCATGTCAAGGCTATGATATACTACAGTTGTTACGGTGTTAGTTTCCCAGTACCAGCAGGATGCAGAGCTGTACTCAGCAAATGGTTTATTTTGATTTTGCTGGTGTCACTTGGAGCATGTCCTTGCTGGAGAATTCGGGGCACCCAGCAAAATTGGTGTTGGGCAGGAATATCGTTGGAATTGAACTCCTTGGATTTGCATCCCACTGTATGTGTAACTACATATGCTTGCTGCATAGTTTTAGGTTTTCAGCTCTGCTGGGCAGACTGGACTTAGTGTAGAGCTTCACAGATGAAATCTCTCTATATTTGAGCAGTTTAATTTTTATTTTTTTTTTTAAATTCAGATTTCCTAAAGCTTGGAAGTTAGTTATTTTTAATATTAATGTAGTTTTATAGTTTTACCATTTGCATGTAACAAAGTTTTCCCTTTGGGAGGACTCTCCACTACTCCTAGGCCCATATCTCCTAGATCTCAGCATTCTCTGGTGACAGAATGCCCTCACTACTACCTCTGTCAGCTTTCTGATAGCATCAGTATCAAGAGTTCTTAATAACAAGTACGCAGAGGATACCCTACAGCCCATGCCCACTGGATGACACAATGGTCTTCATCTTCTGTCACTTCTCAGAATACATTATTCCTTTTCCAATTTTCTATGCTAGTTCTTCTGCCTTCTCTGCACAATTGTTTACCTGTTTTATTTTCCTCAAGCAGAACATACTCTGGTTTTAAAGCATTCTCATCTCATCTGTTTTGTTACCCATCTGCATCCAGAAGCCATAATCACACAATTGTTATTCCCTTGGAAATTATTTAAATAAATATTTGCATAGCAAAGCTGAAACTAGAACACAGCTCTTTTGATAAACTTTGGATCATATTGTTGTATTGAGGTTTCCCTATCTGTCCTACACTTGCCCACGTCATTGTGAAAGTCGTATGAGTAAGTTCCTTTTCGGAAGTGACAGCGTTGCTTACGGCATCTTTATGTCTGCCCTTGGTTATTGTACTCTTTGATCTCTTACTACATTATGCATTTTACACTGGCATAGCTTCGTTCAAAAACACTGGAGTTGCACTGACCTAAAACTTGAGTAAAATGAGGGGTCAGTTAGATGCAAGGTTGTTATGAAAGAACAGATCAAGGTGAAATGCATACAGAAAGAGCCACTTAAAAAGGGGAAAAAAAGTCTTTTACTTGTATTCAGCAGATCTGAATTCCTGCTTGTTTAGCTGTGTCCCATCCTACGCAAACATGGACTGCACAATTCCTGTAAATCCTCCCTCAGAGCCAGGCAAGCTCACATTTACTCAACCAAGCTGATATACCTATTTGTGTAGATTTCTCTGTTTATGGAGGCAGGTTGCAATAATGTAATAAATGTGCAGGGGAAACTAGAGTTTTACTGAATAGAAGCAGAAGAAAAAAGATAACATTGGAATGTGTTTGCTACTTGGTCTAGAAGGTTGTCTGTTACCAGAACAGCGAAGTGTAACACTTTATGTGCTGGTTACCACATAGATGTGATCAGGTCAGGAACAGATGGAATGCAGTTGTTTTATTTAAATTTAATAGTTTGAATTTACACGTGTCGAACTGGTAGAGCACTTCAGTGTACTAGTCATTTGTTGCATCTCTTACTGGTGACTAATTTAGTGGCTTGTTCCTTGCTTTTTCCTATGCTATAAAAATGTTAAGCAGACACAAGTGATCTAAAGCATACTTGCCTAGCTGACATGTTTGGATTTGAATGATATGGAGTGTTTTGGGTTGGCTAGTTGTTTTTTACTCGCGCCTAACATGTTGATCTGTTTGCTAGGCTCAGTGCCAAACACACAGAATATCCAAGAATTTCTCAACTTAAGACCTCTGGTACACTTGAAATGTAAGCTGGCGTTGTAGAATTTGTATTTGTCTTGGGGAAGCACTTGCCTTGATGGCCTCGTTTTTGGTGAATTCATTGTGCCCTTGTCAAACACAGCTCCTCACTTAAATCCCAGAAGTTCACTCATACGCCAGAAGCTTAGTTCTTCATATCGTGTCCCAGATGCATAGTTCAAAACACAAGTATTCAGATCAGAGCTGATGTTCATTCAGCTTGCACAAGCATGCTGCATGCCAAGAAAATATACCCCTCAAAGATCTTTGGCATTCAGCAAGGCAAAAGAAAGGGGGACTTCAAGGAAATGCTATTTCTTTTCTAGTAGGAGACTACGGTCCAAAATCTTACCAGGAACATTCAGGAAAAGAGTGATTTACATAGGTGGTAATTTTTAATTAGTAAGTACTTTGATGCCAGCTCTAAGGGCTCATGTGATGCTACAGATGTTCCAGTGTGGTCATTTACTCATGACACATTAATGATTGCTGTTACTTAAACAAGAGTAAGTTAGGTGATGTAGTACCTAGAATTTCATATGGCTGAGCACACTGCTCAGATGCACTTTGCTTACATGGGTGTGGGAAAAGTTTCCTGAGCTTTCATAGATACAAAAGAGTGAAATGTTCTGTTTACCAGTGTTAGTAGGGTCAGTTGAGAGATGCTTTTATCAAAGGGATGATCTGAAAGACTGAGGTACAGGCTTTGCTTCCCTGGCAGAAGTATGAAGATAACTGGGTGAATTTGTGTCTTTGTCTAGCTGCAGGGAGGGCTGCCTGGAATGTAATTCTGTCTGGGTGGTTTGAAGTACAGAGATAGCATTGCAACAAATTACATTTTCTCTGCTTTGAGGGGAATTTTTACTGAATATTTTCCCTCTTTGCAAGCTTCAGTCAGCAAATCTCAAAATACATGTTTCAGCTCACTGAGAGGTAACCTGGGCACTTGTTTTGTTCTAGTTTCATTACTGTAGCTGCCTCCAGCCCAGTCATTTTGCAGACTGTTCAGAATGAGGGTTGGCTCTTTTAAATCATCAGTATCTTGAGAATAATCCAGACAATGACACATTTGAATGTTATTATGAACCTGTTTTGGGATGATCTCATTGCTGTTATCTTCTGGGAGGATGTCAGTTTTTCTGCCATATCTAATATTTTTTGGCTTTATTGAGTAGTATCAGCTGGCAACAGTATTAATGAAAGCCTTCTTCACAGACCTGTGGTGAATTGCCAGTCTTTTAGTCTTTAGGACTGATGCAGGCCATAGAAAGACTACAAAATAGAGATAGTTGCCATGGCTGGCTGGTTTCCTTTAGGGTGAATGGGGTGAGAGGCACCCAGGAGAATTCAGCACCTCCAGGGTGCTAAGGGGCAAGCGTCTCTTGCAGAGCATTCGCATACTGTGTTTACTGGGGGATAGGGAATGGAAAAGCTTCATGTGAAGGTCTGGTCACTGATGTGCATAGAACAGGGAAAATAATGCCCTCATTCCTTACTTAGGCAGTGCCCCCCAACTGTCACGGCTTGCATTGTTATGCTAAGAAGAAAGAAAAATGCACATTTGAAGATAAAATGGTCCTTTTATTTAAACAATCACACTACTTATGTAACAGTTCTCTTAATGGTAGAGTACATCTGGAGCCTGGAACATGTTGTTTACAGAAATACCACATAATGGATAGTGATGCAATAGGTGGTAAATGACACTGAAGGCAATAGGCATGGAGAGAGATCAGAGGTTGAGAACAGGGAACACGCGTTTGCAAAAATGAAAGTGTGCTGCCTTCCTGAGAGCAGGAGGATTGAACCATGCCTATGTAAAGGAAATAAAAGAAATTCCCTTTTTCCTAAAAGGGGAATGGGCTTTGTAGAGGTTGTCGGAGGACTGGCCTAACCAGCAGGAAGGGCAAACAGTACTTCTCAAAGTGAGGACAGGAGGGAGTGAGCCCAAGAGAGGTGAGCTGGCATGGCACAGTGACCATAGGGAGGGTTCCGAGACCTGGCAAAGGTAGAGGGGACTGTGACTGTAAAGACTTGGTGTGATAAGGAGAAACAGGAGGTAGAGAAGGCAGAGATGATGAAGCTCTGGAACTTTTTCACAGTAAGATAACTGTAATTGTATTTTCATGTCTAGGAGAAAGACTGCTGGGTAACTTTGCTCTTCCCTTTCTTGAAATGGTAACCACTAATGCACACACATGCAAAAACACACACACTCACACCCCCACAAACATGCAATTGCACAGAATTAGGAAAATCACCCAGCTTTCTTCTGAGATATTCAAGGTTTGACAAAGTGAGCTCTGACTCAAAGAGTTAACTGAAGCCGGGTACATGGCAGTAAACCGATGGCATCTGCTCTTTAGCATGTGTCTTTTCACTTTTTCCTCAAGGCAATTCATAAGTTTTGTATGTGATATTAGCATAAAGTAGAGCTACAGATTTTTTTTGAAGTGTCATTTTTTTATAATATGTTGAACTATTTTGTTCAATTTGAAGTGAAAAAAATAGACTTATGGACTGTTTTCTGTTGTTTACAGCAAGCTCAAGGTTCATGCTTAGACATTACATGAATGATGAAACAAAGCTGTAAATATTCATTACTTAGTGGAATCATATTTTTTTAAAAGCACATCTTTGTACACAAAGCATTTCTAAGTCCCCATTAGTGGTGTTTATGTTCCCACATCAGAATTCCTTGTTTGCAGTGAAACAAATATCTTGGGCTTAGATCTTCCTCCTACATGTAATGGGATCACAGTGCTGTCACAGGCATCACAGCCATTTTTGTAAAATATGATGTTAAGGAAGACTGAGTTCTTATGTAAATGCCTCTCTTTCAATAGTCTCAGGGGAAAGAAGATGCCAGAAAGAATTCCCAACCAGCGCATGTATTAATTGTCACCACCTTTCATGGGATAGTAAAGTGCATTCATACAAAGACAAGTATTGAGAAATAAGGAGGCTGCACAGGTGAAGTGAGGGCATTTGAGTAAGACTTAATGAAGTCACATGGCAAATTGTGATAATCTAACTTCAGTCTAGAAAATCACATTCATTTCTTGTTTGTGTCTCTAATGAGGTAATGATGCAGCTCCTCTGGCTTCAGACAGCCACTACAGATTTACAACAGGCTATGGAACAGCACACTGCGGCACAATTCTCAGTTACCACTGTACCTCTACAGTGATATCCAAGTTCAGAATAGCTATTGGTATAATTTGAAGCAGTAAACATGCTGTTCCTCTGTAGCTCAAACTCCTTTCAGTTTCAGAAGCGTAGGGTCTGGTTATCACAGAGCACAATTGATTGTTGATCCTGTATGTTTATGTGTTTGTGCACTTTTCAAATCTGGCTATGGATAAGAAATCCATAGTATGACTAAACGATTGGATTGAAAGTTTTGCAAATAGATTATCTGGACAGAAACACAGTGCACATGGATGCTTCTATTGAAAGAAACTCCGCTGGAAACCACTGTTTGTGCTGGAAGTAGATGACCTCTGTCTTTGATTGGCATCCACCCAGACTTGAAACAATTAGAACTATGAAAAAATTTTAATTTCCTGAATCAAAATAGGTAATTCACCAAATTCCCAGATACATACTATAATAAAGGGATGCAAATCAATGTCTGATGGCTCCTACATAGCATGACTTGAAGGAGATCACCATTTCCAGTTCCACCACCTTTCACTTAGGGATGTGAGTTCTGTCTGCATGGCTATCCACAAGAAATGAAAAGGTGTTTGCTTTTATGATTTCCCACTGTGCAGTCTTTGGTTATTCTGTGCTACTTCTCTCCTCTGTTGAGGCTGCTAAATAAGTTGGTATTACCTTAACAAAAGCATTCAAAGTGTGCTTAATGCTGCTAGACTCTATATTTAAAAACATTTTTTGAAATCAAGGTGAGTATCAGTAAAATATTCTCCTGTGGTTTGTGGCTCAATAGCCAGTGCAATGACTTAATTGGCATTCTTGTGCAGTGCTTGGATCTCTGCCAGTTAATGACCCGTTGCTGCAGTCTGCACAAGCAAATTACCCCTTCTGTCCGGCCCTTCAAGCTGATGGTATTTTGCCCAAGTAATGGCTGCAGGCTTCTATTCTCAGCTGGCATGGACCCCAGCATGACCATAAACATCCCTGAGAGGATCATAATATGATATATTGGACAGATTCTGATACACCTCACCGCAATATAGCGCCAAGCAATTCTGCTGAGGTCAGTGACTTTGGCAGTGGTGTGGCTGAAAGAAGAAACTGGTCCCTCCACTGTTGCTTTCTCAAGTAGTGAAGCATTTGCAGGCTGTTAGCTAGTCTGTGTCCCTTTGGATGATGCAAGTTACTGTGAACCCTTTGTCAAACATTCAAAACAGTTTTAGTTCTGTTTATAAATAGTTGCACTGTCTCTTTCCCCTACAGGATTTTCCATTCTTCAGGCAATTATGGAAGCAGCAGTACAAAACAACTGGCAAGTGACAGCCAGATCAGTAGGAAGCATAAAAGATGTTCAAGAGTTCAGAAGAATTATAGAGGAGATGGACAGACGGCAAGAAAAAAGATACTTAATTGACTGTGAAGTAGACAGAATCAACACCATTTTGGAACAGGTATATGCTTTTAGAAATTGTGATCTCTCTGTGACAGATACCGTTAATGTTTCCAGAACTGTCTATTTCTAGAGATTAATTAAATATCCATTGAGATGTGAATCCCAACAACTGGTCAGTTACCTGATGAAATTAAAATGCCTCAGTGATGCTGGCAGTTGATGGCAGCACTTACATATAACCTACCAGGAAATGCCTCTGTGATATTTCTTCCCAAATGTTAATAATGAATTATTTTAAGCAGGTTAAGAACCTAAAACCTCATCTGCCAGAGCAGCATTACTGGCATCTGGGCTACTTGTAGGAATTGCAAGACAGGTGCAATTTGTAAAGTGGAACATGAAACAAGAAATAAAAAGCCAGTGAAGTAGTTTTGAATCATCTTAGAGAATTCTCAAATGGAAATACTGCTGATGAAAAATTCAGGTGGTAGTCCAAATGGCTCATTAGCACTTTTTGGTACATAAAGCCCTTCCCTCTGCACAGCCGGTTCTGTTGATAGGCTTAAATTGTGGATGGTAGAGTCTGAATACTTTTTCTGAGGAAGATGTAATTTTGGGCGACTGTTTTACTATTGCATGACCTTCCAAGTGTTTTCTTTGCCCCAGGGGAATGACCATAATCTTTGGTATGACTTAAGTTTCTGCAGGGAAAGTCAGTAATGATGGACCCCATGTTGACAGCTGAACAATTAACTGGTTTTCAGCTTTTCCTTCCATTTCCTCTGCTTACCTTGTTATCTTCTCATAAAGTAGTTAAAAAAACCCTCACAAATATGTGTGGTACTTAAATCCATCCAGCCCGTTTGCTCAAGGGAATGGTGACTTGTCTTCTTTCTAGCCAGCTGTGTTTGCTGATAGCAGACCATTGAGGGGCAAGATAACTCTGGATTTGCATATTTCAAATCTAGCATTTTATTGCAGTTTAGAAAGTCAAATCGGTGCTTTGTATGGAGTCTAGAGAGTCTGCTCAGCTAAGAGGCAGTAGCATCTGAGCATCTTAACAACATGCTGACTGCACAACTGCAGGTGGCTTTGAAGAGCTTTTCCACAGTGAGAAGGGAAGCCAAGACACTCTACCTGTTATGGCGGAGTACTGACAGACAGACTCTATCCTACAGAGGGTTGGCATAGGCTGCCTCAGCCCAGCTGGCTTTCCTTTTCTTTCTCTTTTTTGGCTTCCTCAGGAGCACATCTTCAGATGTTCAACCTTCCCATCACATTCTGGGAGTGATGCCTCCATCCAGAAAGGGGATTTAGTGTGGGGATGTGTGGCACCTGCCATTTCATTTTCTCAGGGACAACAGCAGCATTTGCCAGTGACTCTGTATTGCAGAAGCTTGAATAGGACTTATGCAAGAACAAAAGTCATAGCAGAAATAAACAGACTGTAAACCACTAAACAGTCTACACACGTGCTGAGTTTGCTATCAGACTTTTGGGCTCTTGGCCAGGCTGTTCAGCAAGCTTGTCAGTTCTTTACTCCAGAAACTGCGTATTGTGGCTTTGTGTTAGTGCTTGGATTAAATAAGAGTGACCTCTTCTCCTGTGTCAGGCTGGTCAGTGTGTGCAGTTCTCTTCCTTTGATGCCTTTTTCAACCAGTTCAAGGCAGGGTATACCTCTCTTCCAAAAGTGTAGGCTTATCTTAAGACAGTTCTGCATCTGAGGATTTTTTTTTCAGAAACTCCAGATCCTGATGGAATATTCTGTACATTCCTCCAGCAACATACAGATACGCGAGTCGGTGACCTTGAATATTCCATATGCCTTTAGCATCTGCCACATCTGTATGTCCCTGTGTTTCCAGGATCTGAAACCTGTCATGTGAAGTATTTCCCAGGGCTGGCTGATACCCAGGAAGGGATCTCTCCCATCTGTCTCCCCTGGTATGTGAATGTAAGGAAGGGGAGAAAGGACACCTCAGCTTCTACTCTGTGTGGGTAACCTGTTTTGTGCCAGGTTTCAGTCTGCAGCACATCTGGTTTCATTTCACTTCCAGAGAATCTTGTAATGGGCCCTACATTGTGTCCTAGAGGTGGATACCCTGCCCAAATTACCTCTGGCCCTGTCTCTTCAACTGCAGAGTAGGGGGAAGCAGAGAGATTAATAGCCATTCTATAAGTTACCATCTGTTTATTCATTTGCCCTATAGTTCTATAACCACTGAGCATGTGAATCCATATCCCTCTTTGCGAAACAAAACTATAGCCAATTTAATCATCTGGTGGCCTCTCAAGCATACAGATAGCAACACTTATGTCATGCAAAATTCATAAGCTCCCCACACTTCTTTTCCCTTGATGCTAAAATATTCCAGTATTTCTTCACAGATAGATATAAAATTTTGTTCTTGTAAACGGAACATTTTCTTCTGAGAGCTAACAGTAAGCTTTAGCTTGTTCAACAATGTATTTAGAGACATGTTCTTGATTTAAGAAATATGTTTTTCTTATTTCCAAGATAACAAGTTGTATTTCAGACTAGAGTGGCTTTATGTCCATTTAGAAGAAAATCTCCTGAGGGAAAATAAGGAGGAAGAAACTCCATTCAGGATCAAAATGGTGAAACTTCACAAAAGACCTGTTTATTCCAGCCTGTATGTTTTTGTCAAAAGGACAGTATCTCCAAACGTAGTCATAAAGGTTAGGCTCCAAGGCAATGTCTGTTTTGAGCAGAGGCGTCTCACAAAGCAGAAGCAATACTAGTACAGTAGAGAATGCAGTCCCCAAAGTTTTACAGTGACGGTCAAACTGTCAAAGACTTCAGATAAAGCATCCGTAGGATTAAGAAGGGTAATCTGATTGTCTGAACTCTGTCCAGTGCAAGCACTGACTATGACTTGACCCTTGAGTCTGAAATGTTGAGATTAGGAAGGCGGTCTGCAGGTTTTCAGTGCAGCTACAGCTGCATCCCTCTGCAGAGCTGTTCAGATCTCAGAGGAGCGAGCTCACTGCACAACAGCTTTCACATTTGGAGTGTCGTAAGAATAAATACAAAACTGCAGTATTTGGTTGACCAATAGTCATTAAAAACAACAAGAATTAAAAATGTAAGTGAAAAAGTCAACACTGCTTTTGTGTAAGCTTCCTGGTTTATGTGTTCCATTATGACCAGCCTGGTGTGGGTTTGCCTGTGTTGTCTGTAGCAAATAAAAATATGACAACTGCCTATAAACACAGTGGGACACTTGAAGGAGCAGCAGAGCTTTTGGGTAGCTTAAGCTTCTGCTTTGGTTGTGAACTCCAGTGATACCATGTCCTCTGAAGGTACTGCCCTGCATGGAGCACAGCCTCCAGGGCAGTGTGCCCCTACTGTGTTCTCCAGGGCTCAGGGACACTGCCATGTCACACCCCGATTTTTATCCTCTGTGTGGAGCTGTGCAGAGCAGAGGCTCCAAGAGAGTATTGGATATGTAAGTGTTGTGTAATATCACTCAGAAACTGGTACGGTTCATTCGTACATTTCCAGTGAACTAGAAACTTAAAATTTAGGACATTTCTTCATTAGGTGCCCATGAGTATTATTGAAACCAGGATCTAAAACAGAATGAAAGGTCACTTGTTCCCTTCAGATCCAGAGCATTTCAGCAGTTCACAGGTCTGTACAGGCGTGTGGGGAAGAAAAGGGAATTACTTAGGTCAGTCACCCTCAGGACCATGGCTAGTGGAAGGTAAGTAAGAAATAGGCATATGTCAAAAGTGACAGCTGTTACCTGCCTTAAAGGGCCTGCTCCTATCGGCTGTAAAGCTAATAAAAGGCTGGAGATGGATTGCTAAAGCAGAGAGAAGTAACATCTCGGGTTAATCTGCCCCACATACAGCACATGTCACACATACCTGAGGAGAGAGTTTCTAGCTTGTAAAAAGTAACGTCTCTCCAAAGTCTTCATACAGACTTCGTAAAGCAAGACAGGTTCCATACAACAGGAATTTAACAGAGTAATAGTAATCCTGCAGAATGACTGAGGTAGTTGCACACAAAGCTTGCAAGTGTTCAGAAGACATTAACGCACCTTTTTAAATGCATCTGATCTGTAATAATAATAATTAATACAAAATGTCTCACCATAAGTGTGCAAGCTGGTGTATGTAGAAGACTGCTGCCAAGCAACTCTGGTTTCCTATGCTAGAGGTGTGTGAATCTGAAGTCACCATTAGAGGGTTGGTTTATTTTCTGTGATAGTATTAATTAGTCATTTTATGTTCTGTGATAATTGCTGGGATATAATGCACACACCAATGCACACAGATGCATCTGCTTTTAATGTTTTTCATCTTTTTACCACAACACTTGTAGTATGCTTTTTATGCAGTTACAGGCATATTTATATGGCAACCTCTGCATTGCCATTAAATGCAAAAGGAACCAAAATCTTTTCTCATTTAAACTGTTGCAAGTATAAAGTCGACCATTATCCTGGAGACAATATTTAAATTGATGCCGCTGTGCTCACAGAGAGATTGTATTTGTGTTGAACTTCAGTTAATGGGTAGCTGTAAAAGCACAGTTTGCTGTGTAGCTTGCCTGTCTTTGCATCTTTTCAGTGTGCAGAAGTTGTATGTGTGTCTTTGCCCTTACAAAGCCCTCTGAGGGTCCCACTCATTTTTTACCCTATGTCCACATCGTATAAGCTGCTTCTGCAGCTGGCACTAATTGTCCTTGCTGACAGTGTCAGGCGAAAAGTTGAGCCTGAAGGCCACCATTTGCAATAGCCTCTTGCTCCCGCATTTGATGTACTTCGGAAGCAAATGTACACACCGATGCTTCTCATGCCATACCTGGACCACAGGGAGAAGATTTGGTCCTTCATTAGCAGTACTGGTATTTTTCAAAGACAACATTCAGAAGTCTTTTAAAGATACAGACTATTTGAGGGAAAAGGAGAACTGGCTAAAATTTGATCGATGTGTCATCTTTTGAGGCTTTTATCCCACTGTATTTGTCTGTCTCTCATCCCTAGCAGCTCTGGGAATCTTTGTCACGTCTTCTAAGCCCCTGGCTGATTTTAAAATCCCACACTCACATCTCCTCCAGGTTTTAAAAGTCACTGTTGTATAGAAGTTGCTTTGTTACAGTCCTAGCAGTTAATGTGGTTCTTTCTTCTCTATATAAAGGATAAACCCTTTCATCTTAGCAGACATTACCTTAATTTCTGCATCTGTCTCTCAAATAGTTTAATGCTTGAAACTCTGCTCCTAACCAAAGGCTTTCCTTAATTAGTTTCCAAGGCAACCATCTTGGCAACAATTCAGATGAACCAACTGCAGGGAGAGGAAGGAAACACACTATCAAAATGAATAGTAATAGCACAATACCACTGTGCAAACAGGCGTTGTACATCACCAGAGACAGCGTGATAGTTCTGCTATCTCATAAGTTCATTTACAAGGGAAGAATTCCTAACTTGGTAAAAGAAAAGCTGCACAAGAGCGTATGTCTTTTTTCACAGCTGACTAAGCCAGGATGAATGGCTGTAGTGGGGTATGAATCATGGGTCTGGGGAAGGAAGAGAGCCACTGGTGCTTTTCAGGGCCCCTCGTGTGCCAAGGTGTTCCCAAGTGCATTTCATAGAGCACTGTTACGCTGCAGATCAAAAAGCAAGATTTTTGGAGCAGGGACCACCCCACTGGGCTTTTCTAGCCCAGATGCTGGCAGGGCAGTAGTAAGGTATTAGCAACTGACAGGTACAGCCTTGCAGGGGGAAGTGCCTAAATATGAGGTCCCAAGATGTGATCCAGAGGTACAGTGCATTTGTTCTGGGCTACAGATGGTATTGGAGCAGGCCATAATGTGGCAAAATACCACCCCAGTCCAAATCACTCTCTGCTTGCAATTACACATTTATACATTATTCCAGTCTCTTATCCCACCTTCATATAATTGTAGAATCATAGAAGGGTTTAGGTTTACGTGTAAGGGACCTTCAGGATCATCTTGTTCCAACCCCCCTGCCTTCATACCATTGCAAATCTGCTGGCCTCTGTAGAGCAGATTAAAGGTACCAGGGGCAGCTTGGACTAATATAAAGAATTAGGTCCTATAAGTTACCAGCTAAACCTCAAACACAAACTCCTCCCACACTATTGAACCAGTAAGATGGAAACCAACATAACAGTTTTAGAGGAAGTTAATGTTTCCAGGCTTAAAAGTAGCCCGTGTTACTAAATTAATTTGTGTCATACCATGGATATGCATGTGTAGGTATAGCAGCGTATGTACTACTGGAAGCTCATTCTTCCAAAACGTCTGGTCTATAAAATTATTGACAAGATGCACAGACCCTTAAAAATACCCTGAGTATCTTCTATCCTGGGAGAATGCATGTAAAGAATCAGAAAAGAAAAATATTGCTGTAACTTTATTACCTCATATGAGTAAAATGGCCTCCCCTGCTGCATAGACTAAGTCTAGTAAAAATAAATTAGCTCTTTGTAATCTTTTTCGGTTCATGGTTTATGCACCAAGTTATACAGGGAATATTGCAGAGTGCTGTTTATAGTGGAGCAGAATAAACCTTTCAAACTCTTTCAAAGCATTGAAAAGAGCAAATTGAATGCAATTCTAGGCACAGTAAAATTCCATTTATAATTAAAAAAAACAAGAAAAAATAACCTTGGTTTTCCTAGAGGAGGTTGGACTGATTTATTTTTTTTTCCTTAATTTCATAGAGCATTTAAAAAGGAAAGGAAATGCTCAAAAGGGGAAAAAAAAAAAGAATGGCTCCTATTCAGTATTTTTTGGTCTGCTTGAAGGCAGTGCTCTGCAGTACAAAACCCCTTCCAAAAGATTCTCATGTGAGCGTTGGGACTGAATTACTGCGACACTTCTGGGTTATATCCAAATAATAGTTTGAAGTGATCCTGATGTGCAGTAATGGTTTATATAAGCAGAATTCTGTTTCCAAGGACTCTTGTTCAATTCCAGGGAATAATGGTGGGATTTTAATCTGACCTGCTGATGGGAGATATGGAGAAAATGGAAAATGTATGTATTTTTAAAATTAAAACTCAGTGCCTCGGTTTACCTAATTTTTCCTCTCTTCCCCCGATGGATATGCATCCTTTTATATTTTGAGCAGCTAAGACTGAAGGAGTTTCATTTACCCTATGAGATATAAGAAGAAATGAGCTTTGTTATGTTTGTCTGTGAGTCCAAGAGTGTACTCTTAGGAATGTACAACATGCAGTTTGGTGGTATTGAAAACCAAAAGTGACAGTTAAATATCATCTCCTGTGCCACAGAGATTAGGCAAATGTTGCAAAGATCACCTAAAGAACTGCTTGTTAGTGACGTGGATATACCTTCAAACTGCATGACATGCTGAAGCATACGTGCTTGCTGCAGAAGGTTTGGAAAACCAAGAATAAATGCAAGATTACTATTATTAATAGTTTTTGTGAAAGTGACTTTAAGTGTTGTGAAACTTTGCGAAGGATGCGAGTCTGGAAGTCGGTATTGATAGTGCTGATTTTGCTATACATGATGTGGACTTGTAGGTCTACAATGAGAGCATCCACAACTGCCAAGAAGCAAGGAGGCAGCATAAGTAAAGAGAGCACATGTGAAGTTGGAAATGAGGATATTGCTGTGATGGGACCATGTTACGTGGGATAGGAGCTGGATGCATTGTAGATTGAAGGAAATTTAACAATGAATGTTTCCAGGGAAAGGCGGTCAGCTCTAACAAGGTGCAAGTTTCTGAGCTAAGAATGGACTAAGAAATACTGGTGTCTTTTGAAAAGGTGGTTGCATCTCAGTGAAAAACATGTGATGGTTACTGAGAAGCTTACCCACCTGAGCAGTTAACATAAATTCCTGTTCTCTTGGGCTCTCTAGAGTATCAGAGCAGAGAGAGCAATGGTACCTGTTTGCTCTCAGGTTAGCAATACCTTATGTCTCTCCTCAAAGGTGGTGAATTGAGGCTTACATAGCAAAAGATGTATTTCCAGAGGGCCTTGACTAATGAACAAGAGTGGACCTTGATGGAATCAGATGCAAGATAGATGAATACTATAGAATTTGTCAGAAGCTGTTGGAAGACAGAATACAGTGAAGATCTTTCTCTGTGTACCTTTTCTATAAGCTAACACAAATTTCAGTTTCCCTGTGCTCTTTGGAAGATCCATGTGGAGAAACTGAAGTTGCAGAGTCCCAGATTACAAAATCAGTTATCTTCAAAGAAGTTACTCAAGCTTTGGTGACAACAGTGCATCAAAAAGCTTCAGACCCAAGTGATTTTTGAACACAATACCAACAATTTGTGTCAGATCAGAGAGCATAAACCATATCCCTTGATGTCATGGTTGCTGACCTTCTGGTACTGTCTGACCTGAGAATGGTTATAGTCAAGAAAGAGGGAGGAAGACAGAACACTGAACCAGTAGATCTAGAAGATTAAACCAATGAGGAGAGTACTGTAGCATGGTTTGTCAGTGTTGAATTGAAGCAGTTCTGGCACTCAACACAGAAAGCTTCCTGTGATTTGAAATTTCCTGTACACATTTGGTTTTTTGGTTGTTTTTTGTGACATCTGAAGTCTCTGTATGAAATTTCAGGTGAGTTTTGAACTTAAAAGATTTCACAGAGGCTTGAGAAAGTACTGGAACCTCTATGAAGTTTCCTTGGATGTAAAATCACTCCATTATGAATATTTTTCATGAGAGGAAGTTCCCAATGAATATACTAGAGCTGTGTAGACAATTAAAATATAATCTTCTTCCTAAAATGCCCTATGTGTGAAATCACTGCTGCAGAGTAACACGTTTAATGAAGTCATTTACTTCCTGTAAATACAACTGCAAAAATTCCTCCAGAACACAACTGGATTGTTACTTTATTAATCTCGCTCAAGAAGCTGAAGAATTCACTAGTTAAAAATATCTACAACATGTCTCTTCAAGGAAGCTCTATGGGAACAGGTATCTTCTCTTGAGAATATCTCGGCAAAATAAGGGGCAAAGGTCTTGGCAATTTTGAGTGTCCCTTTCATGTGCTACAAAGAATTTGCTATGATTGTAAAAACCCTCCTATCTGGTTGTGCTTTTAGTGACAAAGCTTCAAGTACTGAAGGGTAGCGTAAGTTTTGATTGATTTTCACGTGAAGACCTTTGTATTGAAAGACATAGCTTGTCAAGAGAGATGCAGTCCTGAGTGATACAGCTGTGTTCTCATCTGTCTAAACAAAGAAGAGATTTTAATATAAAGGAAAGTTTATTTAGTGAACTGTGTTTGGCTTAAAGAGTGAATAATTGTGATTATGAATGTCAGTTACCAGGGATCGTAAAGCTTTTCATCTCAGTGTTCTCTAGGATCTGATGTTTTGCAGTAGAATATGTCCTTTAACAATAACTGTGCCAACAGATTAGGTAATCTGACAATGTTGCTAAGTCACAGCAAGGAAAATGAATTTAGGAAAATAGTTTCAGGACACAGAAAAGCTTTGTTATCACACTGAAGGAAATAAGGAGAAAGTGTCATGCCCTCAGAACCCATGTTGCAGTTTGTTGGGGGGTTTTTTAAGTAATTTCTAGAGTAACCTTTCATGCAAAAATTAAGTATGTATTCCACTACACAATCTTCAATCTGCAAATGTCACATTAGTTATGGGAAAAGAAAGTTTAGCCATATGGAGGGAGAACGAAGTACAATACAGCTTTCAGATGTTGCATTTAATTACCCCCCAAGGACTAACCTGCATAACCATCATCTATCTGGAGATGGCCTAGAAGTAAAATTTCACTATTGATGTGACTGTCATCAAGAAGAGAGGCAAGAGAGAGAAGGACACAAGAAGAGGACAGAGAGGAAAGAACTTTAATAATATGCTCCAGAGGTATCTCAGATCCCTGCTTCCACCATGTGTATTTTTGTCTCCTCCTGAGAGATTCCTGTTCTCTAAGAGGTTATCTCCCATGAGAGATAACATTGCGGGAGAGCCAAAAGCTGTCTGAAGAATGTTTTATAAGCTCAAACAAATGATCTTGATACTGTGCTGTAGAGGAAAGTAGGATTTTGGTTATGTCATAAATATCGAAGGTTGCATGGAAGTGAAGTTCTTAGGTACATGTACTGCACAAAAATACAAAATCCAGTAGTTGAAACTGGGTATGGATTTCTGACATTCCCTAAAGGACATGAAACCTCTGAAATCGTGGATTAATTAATCTCAACTATATATGCAGTTATTTTTATCAGCAACAAGTAGTACGTGTGTGGAATCTTCATCTTAGTATTTAATACATTCTTCATTTAATATTTAACTCAAATGTAATATAGTACTCATCCTTCATATAAATGAAATCATTGTTTGCTGCATATTTTACAGCATCACAATCCCTGGTGACCAGATTCCCATCCCATTAATACTACGTGAAGAAATAAATCGCCTTCCCTGGGTTTGCACTACAGTTACAATTGTGAGGATTTTACCCTCTGTATGAGGGAAGCTGCTTCTACTGAATGTGGATGGCTTTATTTCCATGAAACTAAAGGCAGGAAAAGTATCACATCTTTGGCTGTGGCAGACCACCACTAGCTGTGACATATCTTTTGCCACCACGGGATTGCAGTTCCTTTGGAACCTCCTATGTTGGTGCTGGTGTTGGTGTGATAGAGACAAAATCATGACACCAAAAAAACTACATTTTATAAATTTCACAGAGGAAAGATTGGGCCTTGTCTAGAGTTTATAATCCTCAAAGGGAACTCTCTTTCTGGAGAAGCATGTATCTAAGTTGGAAAACAGGGGAGTGGGCTCTGCAGACTTACTGTAAAATGGATCTGCTGTGGTTACAAGACATCTTATTTTTACTGTGGTGTCTGGTTAGATGAGGAAAATCCTATTCACATGTCAGGAGAGCTTTTATTTACTGTTCTTCCCCTATTTATCCTATCCCTATCTGGAAAATTTACATGACAAGGGGTGGCCTGTGCAGAGTAAACCTAGTGAGGAATGATTATGTATGGCTGTCAAATGCCGTTACACCTTTGCTCACATGGTAGGACTGTGGAAAGTAACTGCATTGCCATTGACACCGCACTAACCCCAGAGAACTGAAGTGTGGTAGCTGCAAGCCCCATGGGCAGCTCCCCCACTGCAGCAAGGGTCTACAGGAGTGGGAGGGAGGCCGAGGAGAGGATGCTGTTTTCCAGCTGAAGGGCTGCTTCAATTTCTCTTTCTCGAGTGGTAGAAACAGAGCTGAGACACAGTACATTGCGGATGCCACTCAAGGTAAGCTAGACATCCTTGCTGCCATACTGCCAAGAACTTTTTGGGCCTTGACTTTAGCTTTTATTGAACTGATTGGATTGTCACCCTAATACTCTGTTCATCTGCCTTCTTAAGTGTGCCCTGAAGACCATATTAGCTGGTGACGCTGGTCCGATAGCATATTGCATCGCAGGGCACAACTTTGCAATCGTTCAATCCAATATCAGGTAGGAGCTGCTCAGATCTGAGATAAGCTTTAAGTAACTCCATCCTTAGAACAGAAATGATATCAATAGGGATAGAAACTAGAAAACGCCTGACCTGATACCCAGGACAGAAGACAGTGTGCTCCACAACAGTTCAGGTTTGCCAGGCAGTTGTTGCTGTCCTTGACGTGCATGCTGCTGTGCCTGTGTCAGTTGATCCTGACAAAGCTGTTGAAATTTCTTTAGCCCTGAGTCCACTTGTCTGTTTTACTTGTTTGCCCTTGAAAGAAAAAATCATGCCATCACTTCTGGAGTTCACACACATATAACACTGAAGGTAGAGGTGTCATAATTGTATTCGTAGAGCAAGTTATAACAGCACAATGCTGCTCACTTGGAGGAAGCTAAGTTCTCCTGTCCTCAGAAACATACACGTATACTTAAAAATCAGTAGAAATTCTTGAAGTTAATGTGGGCTTTTTCCAAAAGTGGAACCCAAATTAATGCATGAATAACCTCAACAAATATAACGTAATCTTTTTTTACTCTGAGCTTACAGGAAATCTTTTTTTTTTTTTGGCTGTCTCTTTAAAATGTAGGAAAGAAGAGTTCTAGAGTTAAACTGCCGTATTGTTCCCAGGTATGGTTGAAATGGAAAGACACATTACAGCAGGTCAGATCTTTGCCTGTCATTTCATTTAAGTGGCATACTTCTGCCACTTGTCAGGTATGAAAAGCATAGTAAAAATCTTTAGCCCTTCTTTGTGGCAATACTGTCTGTCAGCATCAGTATTTTATGTAATGGGAAGATCTCATGGACTCATAAAATATCAGGGTTTTGAGCTGTAGAGGAGGTAGCCTGTACTTTTATGATCTTTTTTTCTTTCTTTTTTCATTTGTAAATAAAGGATGATAAATAAGTTTAATTAAACAGACTAAACAGACCAAATGGCAATGGATTCAAATGAAGGGAAGATGAGCTTCACAAGTATTAGATCGACATGGTAGTTTTCTTTTCACTGCTGCCAAAATCATGATAGCTGCTTCCCTAGGTGAAAGTGCAAGCATATCCTCTTAGCTTGTATTTTTCAATGACTTTTTAAAATCAAAGCCCACACAGGCAGAAAGGTTGATTTAAAAGTGACTGAACTGCTGGGCTTAGAGGGTTGTGATCAGCAACACAGAGGCCAGCTGGAGCCTAGTTACTATTTGGAGTACCCTAAGAGTGCTGGGCTAATACTGTTTAACCTCTCCATTAATGATCTGAAGGTTATGCGATGGTGTGCTCTCTCAGCAAGTTTGCAGATACCAAATTAGGAGGAGTGTTTCAAACACCAGGTTCTTGTGCTGCAATACTTTTGCAGGTTGGTGAAGTGGACAGAGAGGAACCTCATGAAGTTCAACAAAGGGAAATGCAAAGCCTTGTACGTGGGGAAGAATAATGCATGCACCAGTAGAGAGTGGATAGAGGCTTCCTGGCTATAAAGCAGCTCTGCAGAGAAGGATCTTGGGTCCTGGCATACAAACTGAGCACAAGCCAGCACTGTGCTCTCACAGCAAGAAGGCCAACAGCATCCTGGGCTCCATAGATTCATGTGGTCAGCAGGTCAATAGAGATGATTCTTCCCTTCTACTCAGCACTGGTGAGGCTGCATCTGAAGCACCATGTAAAGTTCTGGGCTCACTAGTATAGGAAAGACATAGGCATCCTGGAGCAAGTCCAGTGAAGGGCCCCCATGACAATCAAAGGACTGGAGCATCTGACATACAAGGAAAGGCTGAGAGAACGTGGATTGCATAGCCTGGAGAGGAGAAAGCTCATGGGGGGGTATCAGTAATGTCTGCATATATCTGATGGGAAAGAACGAAAAAGATGGAGCCAGAATCTTCCCAGAGAGTCTCACTGAGAGTCAGTCTTGCCCAGTGGCAAGATGAGGTGAGAGCACAAACTGAAATGCAGTAAATTCTGTTTAAACATGAGGAACATCATTTTTTACTTTGAGGGTGGTCAGACACTGAAACAGGCTCCCCATAGAGCTTGTGGAATCTGTGTCTTTGGGGATATTCAAAACCTGACTGGATACAGTCCTGAGCAGCCTGCTTTAGCTGTCCCTGCTTTGAGCTAGAGTTAGAATAGATAATCTCTAGAATCCCCTGCCAAGCTCCCCCGTTCTGTCATTTCCTCCATCCATGAAAGAAAAATTATCTTTCCCTTTTATGAGTCAGAGACACACCATTGAGATTTTTAAGGCAAAATATGACTACTCTATCGCACCTGGCAAACTTGCACTGTTCTTCCATCACTTGATTTCTTTTGAGCCCACAAAGTCTTGTCTTTCATTAACCCATTCTTTCTTTCCCTCTGGTGTGTTGCTACTGTTCACCTACACACTCTGTTCTTACCATTTTAGTTCCTTGTTAAGTCCTTGGAAGAATATTCCAGCAAAACCCTCAGGTCTGTCTCCATCACTACCGTTTAAAACAGCTTCCCTGCCTTGACTTTCATCTAAGAGTTCGCCAGTCTCCTTGTAATGTGCCCTTCACCCTTAACTCCAACATTGAATTTGCATGGCAGAAAACCTCAGATCCATGTTCTAGACTAGGAACTTGCTGTAGTTGTAATTTGAGTAGGGAATAAGTCAAAAGATAACGGAGTAATGGTGAGATTAGTATTAAAGTTGTTTTGCTTCCTCTTCACTGTTCTTCCCCTTAGGTGTTATGTAGCCTTTGAACTACATCATGAGTGAATCATCATTATTGCTTTAGAAATCTCACAATGCTCTATGCCAATTTAGTATTAGCCAGTTAATCTCTATAATGCTATCTTCTGAAACTGTAAGAAAAACATAAAAGCTAAGGCAAAAAATTGTAGCTGCCTATTTATTATCATGATGACTGATGCAGTGGAAACCAAGATGTCTTTATGCTTTCATTCAAAAAATAACTTCTCCCAGCAAATGAAACACTAAAATTGGCAATGCTGACTTAATCTCTCAAATCTGGCATACAGGTCTGTACTTCCAGTAAGCCTGGTGCTGACCAGCAGATTCTGCTTTTATTTTAAAACTAGATTCATTTTAATTATGTTCCCCCTAGTTTTTCTCTTAATTAATCAGAAATATCGGAACAGTTAATTAAAAGGAAGAGTTAATTAAAAATACAAACCTTATTTGATTCTGTATCAAACCTGGCATTATGATCTTTTTATCTACAAGGCAAGAATTCTGTGGGATCAGAAGTCTGAATTATTCATGATAGTTTCCAGCCATTTTTTCCATCCTCCTTTATTCAGTATAAAATCTTATAAGCTTTTCTTTCAGTCAAGGTGAAAGCAATATTAAGTCTTGGAAAAGAAATGTACCAAAGACATGTAGCTCTGTGAAATCCTTGTCCTGTAATCCTGGCTTTCTATTCACCATCACTATTCAATATCTCATTTTCTATATAAGCTTCATGATATATCAGCAGTTGATGAGATTTATTTATTATACTCCTGTTTTCCTTCTTCATAAAAAAGCTTTATCCATCCCTTCACTTCTGTAGGAGTAGCACTGATGCCTGTGATTTTGTCTGCTGAGCTCACTAATTCAGCTCTCCATTCAAGATACTGGACAGTTGGTAGAGGGTGGATAGTGAGGGAGGAGGAAGACCGTACTTGTTAAAATTTAAGACAGCATGTGTAGTGAATTTTAATAACGTTGTTAAGATCCAGTTAAATACTTATGAACTAACATGGTTGATTTTGTGAGTAGAGACACTGGCAGGTCACTTCTGAAAGATGCTTTATGAATTAAAGCTTGACCGTAGTATGTTGGACCTCTATATGGGACTAAACAGAATTATTTCTGGTCATTCTGGAGACATGACAACAGATGCAATGGAAGTTGAGTCTGATCTATACTAATGAGTCCTATATTTCCTGTTCGCAGTATTGCTCGTGATGACTGTAGCAGCTCCATATATGTTTTTCTTACAGTCTCTGCCTTCATCTGTCATGGTATTTTTCTGTTAAACAAACACGTTTCTAAAGAGAAATGCAAAAACTTTCGTGTTTGTTATCAAGGTTAAAAGGACAAAGTATTGTTTTGAAATTCTTTGTCTCTAACCTTTTAAAAGTAAACCACTGCCTTTAAGGTGAAATTAAAATGTACGGAGAATTCAGTATGCAAATAGCATGTGCACCAGATGATCTGAAGGAAGCCTTCACGTTTCCATAGAAAACAAATGTGAGTGTAGGAAAGCAGATGCTTTCTACCAACAGAGTGTACATACAGTTCTCAAGAGGACCTGAACAGCAATTTCTTTTCAGACTGCTGGAAGTATGCAAATTTCTGCAGAATTAAATGTGACTTTAAAAGAAATGGCATCTGTTAAGGACAAGACAACCCAAAGAGGCAGTTGGGAACTTAATAATATAGTCAAGAACTTTAACAGGTTCAGCAGTATATATAAAGTCAATGACTCAAATGTCACTTGTTTTTAGCAAAGACGTAAGTGGTCATGTTGGAAAGATGTCTTTTAGAGTATGGCATTTGGAGTGTTTATCTGTGACCGTGAAGAAGGACATTAGTATGGTGTGTGGGTTTTTTTCAGATGACTCTCCATCAGAAAGCATCATCTGTTCAACTGAGCTCCTTATAGGATATAGTCAGTGATGCACTTGTGATGTATCACTAGCATTATGTTTGCTATTTTTGACTTCTGTTAGTTTAACCCAGCAAGTCTAAGTCAGTTTGATTCTGTCCTGACACATACGTAATCACCACGATTATTAATTAAATTCTTACTGCTGGATATTTTTTGTGCTGATGGCTGTGGGACTGGATGAATGTCACTGAGATTATAATCTGAAGGCAAAGGAATAATGCTAAATGCAGTGGAAACATCTTGCACAAGAGATATTGCTGGTGAGCCAGCAGCCAGCTGCGTAGGCATGGGAAGTGTGTTTTTTCCTCCTTTCTGATAAAGCACAGCATTACTGGAGTGGGGACGAGCACACAGGATGGCAGAATTCAGGTTTGCCAGGTGGTGCTGCCTCCACTCTTCGCTGTTCCCCTTACAGAATCTAGCTGTTCAGTTCATCCTGGTGCTTTGTTGTGTCTTAAAGATTCCATTTAACCACTCCATTTGTACAGAAGTGCCCAAGTGAGGTCAGGGAGGGCAGGAGATGTTGATTTTCTAGAATGTGCAACATCACATTTAGTAAAAATTTTGACAAAACATGTAAGGTCAGATATGTCCGTGTAGATGCTCTGGAAGCAACTAATTTTCAGGCCTTTTGAAAGCTGTCAAAAGGCAATAAAGGTCACTGCTTATAATTTTAGGAATTTAACTTCAAGCGTTCATGCATGACAAGGCTTGGCCAGGGTTCTCATGGCAGGAAACCCCCTGTATGACCAGGAGCCTACGGAGCCCCACAGTGCTGGTGCACTTTCGTAAACATAGTGAGTGTCTGGGCTGTCACCTGCATCTCCTCTCACACACTCCACAAACAAGGAGCAAGGTAAACAGGAGTTTACTGAGTGGGTAGATATAGTGTTGTCTCATTTCAGAGCAGAAATACTTGAACTGGTAACTAAAACTGACCTACTCAGCAGGGGAGACGCTGAGATTGCAAGGGTGAGTTTGCCAGGTAAGGTCATGTCCACAAGTGGAGTCTTCTCAGCATTGTGGGTTAATTTTCTTTATGCTCTGCCCTTGTGTTTTAAAAATATCATGTCTGTAAAGCCACAGATCTGTTACACTCGTGCAGCCCGTGGACTGGGTGTAAAGAATTACCAAAATACTTATTCTCTGGTTTTCACTGTTCAAGAGTCCTCTTATTACGACTGAATAATTTGTGATTTTTTTCTTCACCCAGGTTGTAATCCTCGGCAAACATTCTAGAGGCTATCACTACATGTTAGCTAACCTGGTAAGAACTTTTCTTCATTGCAAGTATAGCTAAATTTTAAAGGGTAATGTATCCTGTTCAGGTTGTGGCAACTTCAATCAGCAAACGAGGAAGTGCATGGGTGAGTTCTAGGTTTTTGAGAAATTACTTCAGTCAATACTAGAACTGGTAGGTTATAGTAATTTGCACTCTATTATGGTCTTTCTTTTCTCTAAGAATCTCATATCATCTACTGATTTTAAAATAATAATTTAATTACATGTTTTCCACTGATTTGTATCCTTATAACCAACACTTGATAAATCAAATCATCTATGTAACATATTTGAAATTTAAGCACTCCACAAAAAATAACTGTAGCATATTTGTGTATAAAATAAGTGATTAAAAGCTGCAAATTAGAACAATTCCGTCAAGTAAACCAGCCAGGCTGTTTAGCTGTTCTTTTGTATTGCAGAGTGTAGGGTTGTGTCTGTGCATGTGTTGACCTACCAGCACAAGACAGTACATTTTTATCTGTATTAGAGCTTCTTCTGGATTCTGGAATTGACTTTCAGGGGTGTTTATGATGCCTTTGAAACACCATCTGCTAGAGTTCCTCAGAAAAAGTGTTATATTGTAATTGATCCCGCAGCAGATCTAATTCTTGGGTTCTGTGTATACTGTGAATGGAAAAATGTTTCTTCAAAATTCCTACTTTAAAGTTAGCAATCCCACTTTGTACAAGTTTCTTTGCATCCATGTTTTGGTGTGATTAAAGCAGAAAAGGCAATTTTTAAAATAGCCTTATTTAGCATAAGCACTGTATGACTTTAAGATGTATCATTTTGCATTATAAGAACCAGTCATGATCTCACTGATGAGCATGTGCATAGAAATACAGGGGTTCTTATTCTAGGTTGCCTTTTAGCATGTGTAACCATTGACATTCAGATAAACATGACTGCAATCAAGTCATACTAATCAAAAAGATGCCAATTTACTGCTTCAGGTATAAATAACAACAGAGTGGGAGAGAATCATCCCGTTATGTTTGCAAGTGAAATGCTAAGTAATGCTGTGATGGAGAACTGCCTCACAAGAGGCCTGCGCTTTGCCTCCACAGAGCAATATGGGTGTTGAGTGGTTTTCTGCTCCAAGCACTGAATCTTCATGTGCACTTTGCTGTACAGAAGGAATTGAGGTCTTGGACCAGTTTTCACTATGATGAGGAGAAAAGAGGAAATAACACTTCAAGTTTCTCCACTTTTTTCTTTCTGACCGGTGGATATTACTTACAACATTGCCACAACACAATGGGCAGTTTTCTATCACAAAGGTCTGAACAAGATGGCATTTTAAATTCTATTCTATGCCACTGTCTTGATCTCAATTGTGATAACAATTGTCTCCTTGGTAGAATATTTTCAGCTAACAAGAGGGAAATTAATGTTTCTTTTGTCCTAGCAGGTAAAACTGGGCCTAGGAAAAGGGAATTGGGATGGCAGTGATTCTTGTTTTCTCCATGTGTCCTCCCAGGGTTTCACAGACATTGTTCTGGAGAGAGTAATGCATGGAGGTGCCAACGTTACTGGATTCCAGATTGTTAATAATGAAAACCCGATAGTTCAACAGTTTCTACAGCGCTGGGTGAGGCTCGATGAAAGGGAATTCCCTGAAGCCAAAAACTCACCGTTAAAGGTATTTCTTTTACCCTGCGAGTGATGATGACTATACGAGTTGCTTTAACAATTATTTGGAGTTTTTTAACCCCAGATATGTGCATGTGTATGGTACAGACACCTCATTAGAATATGTTGCAACATTCATTGTACTTCCAGAAGTACAGCAGAGGCTGTTAGTTGGACACAAGTGCCCAGCGTGGTGGAAGTTCCTCAGGGGCAAAGGCTTTCAAATCCTGTTGTGTAGTGGATGTAAAACGTTTTAACTTCTTAAGTTAGTCTTGGGGGGCAGGGGCTAGTTAGATTAGTTTCTGGATGCAAACTGTGGCTTACTAGTTCATTTTAATGCTAACAGAGAAATTCATGTGCAAAATGAAGTAGCTTTGGATTCACTGAGAAGCCACTGCTACCTCCTAGGCACTGCTGACAGTTGCCCTCATGATCTAACCCCTTATTTTTCAGCACTGTCCCTTACTTAAACTCTCTGGATGTTCTATCTGTAACCAATAAAATTGTCCTGATTTTTTTGATGAAAGTCACAGGTTCACCAGAATTGTCACAGTTTTGTTATTGGAGGCTTGCAGACTGTTAATATCTCTCCCAAGTATTTTTCCGCCTCAGCATCTTTGTAGTAGAGGGGGACACTATTCACTGTCAAATCAAGGCATGCATCAAGGGTACTCTGTCCAGTGAAGGAAGTCATTAAATCTTCTAGGGCCACTGCACATTATTAATATTTCTGTTACATTCCTTCTCCTCTTTTGGTGAGGCTTGTTCTTTTTCATCAATATGCATAGGTGAATAGAACCTGGGACTGGTGGTGGATGAGAGGACCTTAATTCTGTCACTCCTAGGAGTCCAGTTCTCCCCATCATATATACTGACTGTCTCAGGGAAGCCAAACCTATCAAAGAACCACAGCCATGATGAGACGGTTCATGTCTTTCCTTCTTAATCTGGGAGGGACTCGGGCAAATTGATGAATGGATTTGCAATTCAAAATTACTCTGTTAAACTGGAGTAATGTCTTGATATTAGTGATACAAGGTTCAGGGAAGCATGAAATACTAGCTAGGAAGGAAAAATCTAGTCCAGTCTGATGCATGGGGGGATACCAGGGGTAGGTGGTAGCACTGTGTTGGACTGCAGACAGAATAGGACCCGGTTATGAGGTTCTGCTGCCAGAGGCCGATGCCATTCAGAGGCATGCTTTTCCATTCCCTGAGAGCAAGTGATTTCTGTGGGGAAGGAAAATTATCTTAATCCCACACCATCCCACAGCCTTGCTGGCATTTCAGAGGAAGCAGAGAAAGGCAAACAGAGGCCCACAATACTCGGATTAGTGTATTGTTCCCTGTTGATTAGGACTTAAGCCTGTTTTCGAAAGCTTCCTAGCAGTGATGCAGAAGTGAAGATAAGTATCATACTAATCTTAAAAGCTCTGAAATATATAAAGTTAACCTGGGAAGATTTTATTCCACTTAAAAGCAATTTACCTTGAGGGAAAAATTATTCTCCATCCTTAAAAAAGAATCTTAAGTAAATGGTACAAACACAAAGATTACATTACCTTTCCACAAATGTACCACTCATTACAGAAACGTGCGCAGTATTTGTCAATCAGACAAAAAGCATATTTAAAAATTGATGTACAATATTTTTGATTAGGAAATAAAATTGCCTAGAGATTAAAGCCCTGATGTTTAATTTATTCTGTATTTTATCAGCCTTTCCCTTCTCTCTCTCTTTCTTCTCTTTGCATGCTCATGCATTTATAAGTAGAATTCAAATAAAGTACAAAATTAGATAGCTCTCTTGGCATGACTTGGAAGGGACTGCATTAAGGTTACTGACAATTGACGCAGTCTACTGAAAAAATTATCAGCGTGTAAGTTTTATGTAGTGCTAGATTGGACAGCTATTACAAGATTTTTCTAATACAAGAGCAAATACCTTAAAATTACAGTCTGGTTCTATATTGTGTGGAATGTGACATGTAACCTTTGTTAACTTACTAAAAGAGGAGAGGATGATCATTGCAAAGCGTCACAGAAAGAGGTAAAGATGGGTGGGATCAAAAGAGCGCCTGTACTTAGGTACAGTCAGAGCAGGGTGATACAGTCAGAGCAGGATCCACTCTCAGTAACTGCTGTCATTAAAAGTCTGTAAGAATGACTGCTGTAAAACCTTCTTCACAGTCCTGCCTTTGCACTCTTTTTTTATCAGATGTGATTCTCTTGATCTGCACATGCAGACACACTTCATTCTGTGCAGATCTCTTAAGGCAAGGCTTTGCAGTAAGATAATACACATTTTTAAGAAATACAGAACACCAATTGTGCTGTCCTGCACTACAGGATAGCATTAACTTCTGCTGAATTTAGTAAGTCTTATCCACAAAGAGAATAGCTGAACATGCAGTGGAAACTTGGATTTCTGCCTTTCTAATTCACGCAGTATCTTCTGGCACTAACTCCAGCATAAGGTTCATCGGGAGCCAGGAGCATTACGGTATCACACAGACAGCCAAGAGAGGGGCAGGCACACCAGCACATGCAGATACCCTTTACATTCTTTGTTTCTTCTCTGCATTCTCTTACAAACACTGTGGCAATACATAAGGTCAGTTATAGCGGGTTTTGAATTTGGTCTTACACACTGAGCACGTTCAACTGCTCTCAGTATGTACATGTTGAAATGGTCTCCTGTACACAGACCTGAATTATAGGTGTGCTGTAATGCCAGTGAAAACCAGAGATGTCATATGCAAAGCCTGGTCCACTCTAGGAGGGAAGAACTTTCAGCAAACACATAAATGTGGAAAAAAACCCACCTCATAGGTGGGTTTGTAGGTGATAGTAAATTTATACCATTGGGAGGTGTTGCTAGACACATGCAACAAGCAATGGCTGAAGTTGACTGCAACAAGAACAAGTACTTAAGGTGTCTGAGCCGTTCTGTTGGAGAGTTGCTGCTACTCAAATCTTACCGCTATCCTCAGATTTACAGTAGAGTAAGAGAAGGCAGGTGGGGAATTACCAAGGGGATGTAATGCCTAAAGTGTGTTTTGTGATTACTTGTAATCTGATCTATTCTTTACCACAGATGCTACCTGATCAGGACTGCGGTCCAAACAGGTGTATGTTAACTTCAATTCAAAAATCTCTTGGCAGTCTTGTTAAAAAGAATGCTCCAAACAAAAAACAATATGAACTCTTCTTTGCTAGTGGTAGCAGTGTGGGTCAGCATGGAATTGCAGACTTTTATAGTGACCTCATTTAGATGAACGCACTTCCAATTAAATTTAAACTTTATGCAACTATAAACTGTCTTTGTTAATTTGCTGCTATATGCTATACAAAATGTAAGTATTTTTACTTTGTTAACTGAAATAGATGGAATTGTTAAACTACATAAAACACCTGTGGCAAGACAGAGAGCAAGCAAAAGGGCTTGCAGGCATGATTCTTCTAAGAGTATTTTACCAAAGAGAAGGACTAGGCCTGATAAACTTGGGCAATACTAAGATTGCAGTTTGTGACCATATTTTACTTGCATCAATTTTAGTATACGTCTGCACTGACCCATGATGCAGTCCTAGTCATAGCAGAGGCTTTCCGTTATCTCCGAAGACAGCGTGTGGATGTCTCCAGGAGAGGTAGTGCTGGAGACTGCCTGGCTAACCCTGCAGTACCATGGAGCCAAGGAATTGACATAGAAAGAGCACTGAAAATGGTAAGGGCAAACACACCAGCTAATGAATGTGTATATTCCACAACAGCAGCAGTTCTCCTGGGACCGAACTGCATCCTTGTCCATGTACTCATGCAAACAGCTGGAGCTCCTCAGGAAAAAGGAAAAAGAAAAAAACATAATGACAAAGGATGGATAAAATATATTCAATAACAAGTTAAGCCTCAAAACTTTGGCCAGAATCACATCCCTCTGGCACCAGTGCAGCATCTGCCTGATTGTCCACACTAGGGCACCTACAGTGTGATTCCCCTGTAACACCCAGGTGTCCCATGAGAGTGAGCACGAGCCATTTTGCAAACAAACATGTATTAAGGGTTTCTTAAAGTCAGGCTGAGCCTGCAAATCTGTCTAACAGAACTAGACTGGGATATGTGTATTTATGGACTTAAAACGTATGTATGCAGTGTTGATAATTAGCCAGTAAAAAGTCAACTCAGATTGGTTTAAAGCAGTGGAAAAACTGTTGTTGGTCGTAGCAATACTGCTGGTTTTCAGCACCAGGCTGAACCTTGACACAGTTTAGCCTCAAACCAGTCCAGTTTTCTGGCATAACTTTGCACTCAGCCTGCTTACCTTCTGCATGACCTATTTTTATCCCTAGCACTAGTTATTGCATGGGATCCTATCTCACTTATGTCTCTGATTTTGTCGATTTTTAACTCTTCTTAGACTGCTGTGTGTGTTAAAGCAAGTGACAACAGGAAAAATTGGGTAACATAAGAGATGAGAATATGTTCTGCTTTTGATCTGGCTCAAATAACTCAAAGAAACCTGTTAAAATAGATTATATTAATGCAGGCATAGAACGATAGTGAGTTACATCAGAATTAAGGCCATGTTAGATACAAACAAATCCTAGGTCAGCCTTCAAACACTTAGCTTAATTACTGCTTTTTCTCAATTACCAAATTGGAAGGATTATATCAGAAGGTTATAATGAGTTATAGAAGGTTATAATCAGATTATATCACTCTTAAGAGTGAGATGGTTCAGTCTCACATTGCCAGAGCTCTTTTTATGCTGTTATGTTACTTCCTAACAAATGCCCCAACTGCACATTCCCTAATGTTAATTAAATACAACCTTCACAATAGTTAAAGAATTTGTGCTGTCCATTTGAATTTAATTACAAGCAAAACATAGAACTCCTCCAAATGAGACAAGAGGTATTCATGTCAACAAAGAAAACCAACACTGCTACAGGACCCTCCCTTCTTTGTGAGGATTTATTTAATTTGTAAGAGATACAGAGCCAAACTCACAATTGACAAAAAGTACAGAAACTTGACTGTCAGCTGGTTGCACTGAATTGTTTTAGCTGCTCGAAGTCATCTAAGTGAGGTTTGTATGCTCCTTCAACAAGTGCTACCTATGATCAATCATCCCACACTGCCTTCCAGACCCCGTCTTGTCCATCACACTCTCCCTGTATTCAGATAATGATCTTGAATCTTTGCTGGAGGAAAAATCTTTAACAGTGTTTCCTCTCCACTCTGTAGCTACGACTCAGATAAGAATATTTTTTCCAAGACATCTTTGAAATATCCTGTGCCAGCAGAAGGTTCAGTTCCACACTCTAGGCATCCCCTTGGCAAAAGGAAAATGGGCATTACCTGAGTCTGCTTCCCTACAGCCTTGAACACTGTGCCTGTCTGTATTTGTAAAGCTGATTCTAAGACATCAGAACAGCAGCAGACCGTTTACCTGAACAGATCCGGGCAGTTATAAATTGTCACTCCATTCGCACTTGCCTCTGCAGGCTCCTACCAGAAGCATTCTGAGTCCTGCTGAGCCTTCCTGCCTCAGTGCAGCCACATTTTGCAAAGTGCTGAGTTTTCCCACCAAAGATAGAAACAAATTATAGTTGAAGTCAAAAGGTGTCAAGTGCACAATGCTCGTGTCTCAGTACACATCAGGGTGAAGCCAGCCTAACAAGCTTTGCTGAGACTGCTGTGCTAAGGTAGCCAGGCAGCTTCCAGCAAGTGCCAAAAGCAGGCACAGCAGCTCACATCTGGCTGCAAATTCATTTGCTCAGTCCACAGTTGATAAGACCTCTTGGTTTTCAAAGTCCCATTCACCTCTACCTTTCTGGAGACAGGAAAAACTCACATGTTCTTCCAGACCCCTGAAATGACATAAACTATTTTAAGGAAGGTTCAAATCCACTTACTGATTTAAAAAAAAAACAAAAAAAATCACGCTTCTGTCAGACTGGATTTGGCTCACTGGATAATTTGGGGTCTAAGGAATTTTGGCTGGTTTTATGTAGCCTTGTCCACCATAACAAGTTGTATTGCACCACCTCTAAACGACAAATAGCAGATCAGTCACCAGTCCTGAAGAGTTTCCTTTGACTAGTCTTCCACTACCTCTTCCTGTAATTTCTACAGGATTTTTTTTTAGGCTGATTTACCCCTACTGAAGTTTCAGACTGTTACCCCTTCTGCCTGAGATGACAGCTTGTCAGTGTTGATAAGTGATAAATGGAAGTATCTCACCCTTTCATACAGGGAACTAAGAAAGATTTTTTTCTTTGAAACAAAGTACTTCATACTTCCCATTAAGATGATTCATGTAAGTAGGTAATGATAATGACTTACTGTCTATACACCCATCCATCCAGATTGAGACCAAAACTCCATAAGCAGTAGAGACAATTGTCTGTGCTCATTCAGAGAAGAAATTCATTCCTTTCTCCTACACTGGGACTGATCTTAAAATAAAGCACTTCCCAGAATGAGCAATGATACAGGATTCTGGTACGTATCACAAATCAGTACCATATTGTGAGGGGTTTAATGGCACTGAATTATTGCGTGTGCCTCACTGATACTCCATGCTGTATCTGTGAACCCAGCGTGAGTAAGCATGGCAGAATCAGTCTTTCTTACATTTAACATATGTGGAGGGCTCATTTCACTTAAATGCAGCTTATTGCGGTCGTGAGTCACCAACTGAGTACTATCAAAGAGTATGTACAGATGAAGCTGAGAAAAGTTAGGTTGTTTCTGTTATGAAGAATGCAACTGACTGTGTTAAAAGCGCTACAAGCCTCTTAGATAAAAATTGTGCTAGAGCCAGTGGGTTCCTGCAAAATGTAATGGAGGGAAAAATAAAGTGAATCTTTTATTAAAATGGGGGGTTTTTTTGTTTATTCCCTTAAGGTGCAAGTTCAAGGAATGACGGGGAACATCCAGTTTGACACCTATGGGCGGAGAACAAATTACACAATTGATGTGTATGAAATGAAAGCTGCTGGATCACGAAAGGTGAGTTTCAAGATATGCATCCAGATTTCACATCTTCACAAATACTTATTCCAGCAAAGTAATGAAACTCAAAAGTGCTGCAGAGGCACTGTAATAACACCTTCTCGCTGTCTTTTCTATCCCAGGAACCTTGTTCTATTCTGTTCCTGGACCAAACCACTCACCCTGGTTAATATCTTCATTGGTTTCCATGTCAACTTCAGACTCCACTTTTTCCCTTAAAACCCTTCTGGAGCTTTTCCAACACCAAGCATAATACCTGCTGTCATGGTCCCATGCTCAGCCCTATCTCCTAAATTGCTTTCTGTCTTTCCCCTCTCCCCACAACAGGCCTCAGAGCTATAGCAAAGCTAGAGCCTGTGGATTTTGGAAACCTTCTGAAATTAACAGAAAATAAGTTTGGTTTTAATTAGAATTTGCTACTCATTCTCTTGTCTCCTAAATGAAGTATAGCTCCTAAGCACAGTTGTTGCCTAGCACCCTGTTATAGAAGAAATTTAGAGCAGATTTTAAAACATAAAACAGGGTCTCAGGAGTATCAAGAGAAGAGCCCATGTGTCCGAGGCATGTAAATCCCACTGATTTCACCTGGTGATAGGTACCTAACTATTGCACACTTAGGTACCACTGAGACTCCTTAGACTCTTCTGCACATATTTGACAAGAAAACACCTCTGGACATGGCTCAGCCATTCAGCTAGGTTTATAGTGCCAACAATGGTGTTACTTCTGTGTTGTGCAGAAGCTAATGTAAGCACATAACGGTGTAGCCACAGCACCATGAAGGTCGGCACAAGCCAGCTGACAAATAGCTCACTAAGGGGTTTGTATCCCATACTGAAGATAACAATGTGCCTGCATTGCTAATGATGTCTGGGCACCCACTCTAATGCTAGCTCAGGCATGTCTGCAGAGACTGTATTCACTGTCCAAACCATGGACAGTGAATACAGGCTATGGATAAAAATTACTAAATCAAAGAATTTTACTCAGAGTGCTGCGCAGTTTAATTTCTTGTCTATAGTGTATTCTTATACTGTAGGTACACAAGAATTTATTCCACAGGAACCATGATAATGTGAATTTAGATAGAGGGAATTTAATACACGTTTTCACTTAGATTTGGCTTGTATTTATTTACATGTAGGCTTGAGAACTGTTTCTTTAATGAAATTAGATTAAAGCTAAAGTAGCCCTTTAATGGCAAGAATGTTGCATAAGTGTTAAAAAGCCCTATGTTTTGACATTTCCTGTTACAAGTTCATGCACCTGAGTCCTTGTAAGCATATATTATGAGGTAACAATCTCCGTTTTTATAGGTTGGTTATTGGAATGAATATGAAAGATTTGTGCCAGCATTAGATCAGCTGCCCTCTAATGACACTTCATCTGTGGAGAACAGAACTATAGTAGTCACTACCATCTTGGTAAGTTTTATGTTCTCAGTGTGTTTGTGTTTGGGAAACAAGACACATGGCTCCTGAGGTGTGTTAGACACCTTGCCAGGAGGCAGATGTTAAGTACTATGTGACTTCAAGTGTCTGAAAAGTTCAGCATCTTCCAGAGATGTAGTGAGGGCTTGACCCTGCAAACTTCTCTGTGTATCAATAAGCTTATTCACACAAGGAGCTCACTGAGATCAAGATTGTGCTTTGCTGCTTCTCAGACACTTGAACTCAATCAGATGTCTCACAAAAGTTATTATGCATGTATGTAAATCACTGCAGGATTTGGCCTTCCTGCTCTAGGGTCAAATCTTGCACCCCTCACTCAGGTACAGCTCCTGTAAACTCAACCCCTGTGGACTGAGTAAGGGTGGCAACAATGAAGCCTGTAGAGAACTGGAACTGCTCTAGCACTGGGTGAAAAGCGACCTATACCTGTGCAATTCCAGAGGAGTAAAGCTCTTCCTGTGTCTCACAAACAGCAGCATGTGTGTCAGTCCCAATGCCTCTAGCAGATGTGTTCTGTACAGTATTGTTTGTGACTTTTATGGCTGTTACAATTCTACTGAGCATGAACCAATTTTATGCTACTTCCTGAAGCACTGTATTTGATATTTCTATGGATTTAGTGAGATATAATCAGCATTTCAGCTAGAATTTTCCAAGAAGGCTAAGGGAATTTAGCTGCAAAAATTGCTGCTTCCTAGCTTCCCTTAGGCTGCTTTGAAAATATCTCCATTGGAGCCCCATTCTAGGCCACTGGGGCCTTAGGAAATGATTTTGATGGTACAGGTGTTGGACCTGTCGGTTCTTTAAAACCTGAGTTATTACTACAGTGATTCTGTTGACTGTCTAATCAGGCCTAATCCTGCGAACAAAAGTGTGACTTTGTTAAACTAGAATAGTCCTGTTGTCTTCAGTGGATCCATATTGGGAACTAAATCAATGGTATTTGTGGCTGTAGGATCAGCCAAGAATTTTTAAACTGCGGAAGCCTGTCTTTCTAATTTCTGTACCAAAGCAGGAAATATTGTAAATACTTGACAGTAATATAAAGGATAATAACAGCTCTCATTTTGTATGTTTTAAAGCTGTATTTTACATTCATAGACTTTTGATCTTTACTTTTGTTTCAAAGGAATCACCATATGTAATGTATAAGAAAAACCATGAACAACTAGAAGGGAATGAGAGATATGAAGGATATTGTGTAGACTTAGCTTCTGAAATAGCAAAACATGTTGGAATAAAATACAAACTGTCAATTGTTGGAGATGGGAAATATGGAGCTAGGGACCCTGAGACTAAGATATGGAATGGCATGGTGGGTGAACTGGTCTATGGGGTAAGTTTCTCTTAACCTTCATTTTAATGTTCTTTATAAAAAGTTATGCTCAAAGTTAATAAACTGCAAAATAAAGATGATCTGTTTGAATACCACCTTTAAAATTCTAGATATTTCTTTGTAGTGCTATTGTTGTAGTCTACTTTTCTAATCATTTCGTTGCAGGAAAGTGTCACTTTTTTACTGCTGTTCTCCAAATTAGAGTCCACAAAATGTTAAGAAATGGTACTAGGCAAATTTCAAACTCTTGTCTCCAGCAGAATTTCCATTTGCCCTTCATATATTGCTTTTGCATTTGCCTTGTCTCCTTCTCTCCATCAGTCTTGGAAGTGCTGGTAGGGTGCCCCTCTCAATAACGGTCTGATCCTATGATGCTGGCCCTTGTTGGATGACTGATGTCAGATTGTGTTTGACCAGAGACTAAGGACTCAGTTAGCCCCATGGTTGGGTAAGAAGCAGTGCAGGTGTGAAATTAACCTCATCCTTTTTCTTTTTAAACCCTGGCTTTAAAAACCAACTGTCAGACAAAAACAAAACAAAACAAACCCCTCTAATTCATTGCATTCCTCTGTATATTTCTATCCTGGGCGTACATTGCTTTGTTTAGTAAGAACAAAAACAGTCCGGAATTGCCATTTTAGAAACTTCTTTGAAAATGAGAATTTTGGAATACAGATAAACCAGATGGAAGGAGGAGAAAATTGGCTTTGCAGAAAAGACTTTACAAGCTGATATTTTATCTTTTTTTTCCCCCCAAATGGTGATGAGATGATTTGTGATTCCGCCCAAATCTTCTTTACAGTTTATTTTTAACAAGCTCTGCTTTATTAAAAATATCTGAGCAGGAGTGAATATTTCAGTTGCCTCCTTTTGTTCCATAGCTGAGAGTAATTTCTAAAAGTCACCTCAAAATTTCCTTGGGATAACATATAATGGTTCTTGCAAAATGTTTGGTGAGATAATTCTTTCCAAATGTATCAGGCTTTTTAAAGGAATTGCTGGATTTGCAAAAGTTTTCTTTTTCTGGAGCAGTGAGAATAAGATGATGTCTTACTCTGATAAGTCCTGATGCCTTATTATATACTCGGTAGCCTATTTGACTACAAAATATTTTATATAAGCAACAGTGTTTTTGTAGTGTTGCATTAAGGGGAGGGTGATAGAGAAAGTGAACAGGGGTTCTGGACCCCTGGGTTATATCTTCGCTTCCCTGTTGCACTGTTTGATCTTATGCAAATCATCTGAACTCTCATGCCTCAATTAGGTGATTTGGGAAACTAGTTTTACCTGTTTTAAAGAATACAAGTGCATTGATAACCTCAGAAGAAAAAGTTTAGTTCCAAGCAAATTACACTGTAGCACAAACCTAAACCCTCAGTTTACCTGTATGTGGTTCAAGAAATACCAAGAGTATTGGATGTAATTGAGTCATTTTGATATATTTGCAAGTCACAAGCCATGAAAGAGTTTATTCACTTAAAAAGTAATCAAAATATATGCAAAAGGCATAACAAAAGAGAACCTGAAATTACTGCTAACAGCCAGGGCACAGGGACCATCTACACCAAATAGGAAAGGTGTGGTACAGGCCACTGCCTCTGGGACTTGAGCCAAGTAAGATTAGCCTGTGCAGGTGCTGTACAATGCAAGATCCATCTGGATAACAGGCAACAAAAATGATCAGAGGGCTGGAACACTTCTCCAGTGAGGAAGGGTTGAGAGACTTGGGACCCGTTCAGCCTTGGAGAAGGCTCTGGGGAGAACTTAGAGCAGCCTTCCAGTACTCAAAAGGGACCCATAACAGAGATGGAGACAGACTGTTTATCAGGGCCCGTTGGAATGGGACGAGGCATAATGGTTTTAAACTAAGAGAGGGTAGATTTAGACTAGATTTAGGGAAGAAATGTTTTACATTGAGGGTGGTGAAACACTGGAACGGGTTGCCCAGAGAGTTGGTAGATGCCTCATCCTTGGAAGTATTCAGGGTCTGGTTAGATGTGGCTTTGAGCAACCTGGTCTGGGTGAAGATGTCCTTGGGCATTGCCAGGGGGGTTGTACTTGATGACCTTTAAAAGTCCCTTCCAGATCAGCCCACTCTCTGATTCTATGATAAACAGGTTGGTTGCAGCTGCCTTTTCCACAGCTACTTGGAAGGAGCCTTGCTCAGAGAGAGCTCTGCCTCCTTGGCATTGAACAGCCCTAGCCACTTTCCCTTGACTCAGCCATTGCTGGTTGACCTTTCTCCAGCAGCAAAAACCAGCTTCACAGGCACCATAGAGCATACCTTAAAAGAACCCCAAACCCACCCCACCACTGTCATTTTCTCCTGCAAAAAATGTCTGTTCCTTTGTATTCCGAAGCTCAGTTTTCATCTGTGTTTTCTCATTAATGAAAAACAGAGGAATGTTTCCCTCCCTGACCCCCAACAGCTCCTCTTCTCATGCTGTGAGCTCAGTTACTGAAGCTCTTCACTGCAGTGCTTAATTATTCAAAGGTCAGATGCATCCCTTGAGGTTTGACTGTAGACCCAGGCTAATGCTTACAGCCCAGCACTGCTGAGCTAGCTCCCCATCCTGCAGACCCAAACTTCTGAGCAGGCAAGCTGCACAGAAATCCACCTGGCTTTCTGTAGGCAGAGAAAGCAGCCCCTGAACTCTTAAGTACAAACCTCACCAGCCCTCCAGATTCTTTCCCAGCCCTGTTCACAAACACCATCAAATACCCTTGGCCTCTTTCTCCATCTGTTGAGAGGGGGCTGTGTACCACACTCACAAGGATGTGCACAAAGCCCTTTGAAGATGCAAAGTGCTCTAGAAGTGCTAATTATTTGGAGCAAGTGCCTCATTTACGTTTTAACTTGCCTTTCTCTCTCAGGGGCTTAAGACTCTATTAGGGAGCTAAAACTGTACGTTACCCCTAATGCCCCTGTGAGCCTTGTCTGAAAAATGACTGTCATACTTGGCTTCTCTGGATTCCATTTTGGGAAGACAATAGGGAGATTAGATTTTAAATGCCTTTATTAGCATGTATGGAAGACAGGCATGGGGGGGATAAAAGGGGCCCTGATTGGTTTTGGTACCAGTTATCCAGCAGCTGAACTGAGCTGTGGCAGATGATAACACAATCTTTTAGATTGCATTTGTCTCAAGTGATAAACAGAGGCAAATACAGCATTCTCCTGACCCAACAACCTTCTCAGCTGGCCCTCTTGGACCATTCCTTGTGGCTTTGCAACGGGCTGTACGTATGAACCTGGTTACAGAGAAAGGCAGCATAGTGATGGCAGCCCTGGAGGCAAGAAGTTCTGGCTGAGCTGATGCTCCCAAACTCCTGTGCTTCAGACAGGAGAACCCATGAGCTAATGGGGCCTTGTGGTTTGTTAGCAATTTTCAAATGTTGTTGCTAGTAGTAATAGGAGTAGCAATGATAAATGGTAATAAAATTTGGCATAAAATGAAATTTACTTGATTTTTTGTAAATAAGAGTCAGGTCAGGTTGAAGAAAATGTTAATTTTGCTCTTTCGCTCTGATGGTGTCAAAATAAGATTCTTATTCCTACCAGAAAAAGCCCTACCAATTCAAGTGCTATTATCTTTCAAACTAAGAGAAATTTCTAAAATATAGTGGAAACTTTCGACAGAATAAAAATAGCAACTAGGTAAAAGCATTTTTTCATGGACACTTTAGATGAGGGAAGTAGCTAAATCATTCTCAGGCTGGAATGCTGAATGACTGTTTAAATCTAAGCAGCAAAGCAAGTGCTGTCCTCCAGTGATCCATCCACCAAGGACGTGCCCTGTGTGGGGCTTGAGGAGCAGCAGCACCTCCCAGTGCACAGGGCTTTGTACCCACCAGCTGGTGAGCACTAGACAGTCATCTTTTCTCTTCTGTAGGGTAAGCCTCTGTCTGTAGGCTTTTATTTCTTCTTTCCCTTTTGAAGCAGGCTGCTGTTCTTCCTTCACTGTGCAGCCAGGGAAAGCCTTCGCTCTCTGGGCCTGATGTTTTTCACAGTGCTGAGGCTAATTGACAGTAGGTTCAACACAGACCTTAATTGTAACTACAAATGCTTTGGGACTGGAAAGAGCAGCCAGACCTTACAGCCTTTAAAACTCTCCTTGGGTAAAAAAAGGTCTTTATAAAAACCTTTCAATATGTAAAGTAGCTTAAAGGAATGAAGCAGGGATGTAAAGAACAGACAGTCCCCTGAACACAGGCAGCCTCCACAGTCTGTCAGAGTGGGACCACCTACACATCTCCTTGCCTTTAACAGCTAACCAGCCTCGCCTGGCCTCTCTGGCTCTCCCAGCAGCAGAAGAAAGACTACAGATGGCATATACAGCCTTTGAATCGTAGTAGAGTGGAAGACTAATTCAATTCCTAATTCTCCTCAAAATGTCCCATGTGCTCTTAGTCTGTGGCAGAGCCTGACTGTGCCATGAGCAAGAAAAGCTTGCCCTTCACCCCGCATCTCTGGTTTCCATAGGAGGGAAGCCCAGGGACAAGTGCCCAAGGGCATCTGATGTCCTGCAGGTCATGCAGCTCTGTGCAGACAGACGTGGGGTCCCTGCCCAGGCAGCCACTGAGCCATAGTGGACCACAGCCCTGCCACAGCCCCACATATAGAGCCACACTGACATAGGCCCAGACTCTATCTCCACATGTATGTCCACAGCCCAAAAAGCAGATGTGCCCTTAATTTCTCCATCAGCATACAGTAGTGGTGTTTCAGGAGGAGCTGTGGGCATCCACATAAAGCAACATTGACAAACTACAGCAGACAAGGCCAACTGCAGTTTAGCACCTTCATACCTTTCTACACTGCCCAGCGAGTACACATTCGGACTTCAATGCAGCATGTTTGGGTACCAGCTGTTGTTTTCACACAAGTGTGAGCTAATGTGTTAAAAACACATTACCCCCATGACCTGGACTCTCAACACATCCTTGAGCATACAGGACTCTCTTTACAGGGTGGCATTCACCAGTAGATACCACAGGTGATGTGTTGCTCCTGACACTCTTCTGATACTTGGAAACCTCAGACTGGACTGAGAGGGCCTAAAATGTGCTCAGAGTCAGTCGTCATTCCAGCATAGTCTCTTCTCTGTATCTGCATTCAACACTTCTGGGGTGCTTGGCTCCTGATGGAAATCAGGCAGTGTCCCTCTGCTTCAGTCTGCACATACCTAGAGTGCGGGCTGGCTTCCTGACACACAAAGGCTTTGTAAAGTGACCGTAGCCCATACCCACTGCTTGGAAAACAGCACAGTAGCAAAGAAATTGTTCAGTTCTGCAAGCGTGAATGACCTGCATGTACAGGCAGGACCATAGCTGATATCTCTTACTGTCTCTAGTGAATGGCTTTAAAGTTAGGAAGACTCATCTTTAGGTCTGTAAGCAGAAGAATTTGATTTCTCCTTTTGGATTACAGAGGT
>NW_009931614.1:11712-53235 GCF_000696875.1 Nestor notabilis | reverse complement strand
TTCCCTATGTAAAGGGATATTTCCATTTGGTTTTTTTCTCCCTCCCCTTAAGAGTCTTGAGGATTGCAGCCCCCTGGGGTCAGCTTTGAACAGAGTGGGTAGTGCCTCTCTGCTGCATGTCCTTTCTAAATCCATCCCTCCCACACTAGTAGGCAAAGGCAGAACAAGCCTCAGAGGAATCCATGACATTTCTCGCCCAGCTGAAACGCAGCAGAGATGATGTTTGAAACGCCATTAGTCATGAGTGATTAGCAAAGCTTAGTTGTTGAGGTTCTTAAGCCCCCCCTCCAGTTCTGCACAGGGAAAGGCATGGTTGTGGTCGTGTTCTTTTTAATCGAGCTCAATTTTTATGAGTTCTGCTTATCTGCAGGGAGGGAAATTCACAACTCTGCTGCAATTATTAATGATCCTGTAGGGTGCTTGGAGCTCTCCATAAGCTCTCCATTTCAAATACTGTATCTCTAAATAAATAAGCAAAGAGCAGTCTGGTTTTTAACCTCTCTAGTCCAAATAATATTCAGAGAAGCGGTGGGGAACCAAGCTCAGGTGCTGGGTTGCAGCTGGTCCACTCTCAGTGCCCTGGTTGTTGATGGTTTCCTGTGATGATGTTGATGGTTGTTGATGGAGACCGTGTGTCTGAACCCATGCTTGTTCCCTCTGCAGAAAACAATTGCTGCCATTTTCATTTAAGGCATGAGGGTGTTTGTTAGTGTTTCCAGTATATTGAACACCTACCGAAAATGGTAGGAAAGCAGGAAGACAGAAACTAATCAGAAAAACAAATATTATTATCCCTTTTAATATTAAAATGCAGTTTTAAATCATTTACAAAGAAATCCATGCTGTATGGTATGAATTAGGGCATGGCAACGAGGCCTTTAAAAACTGATTTATCTGTGCTTCAGCACAGCGTCAGTTTCATCCCCCCAAAAGACCCCACAGGATCATCCTACATGAACTCAGCTGCTCATGAAGGAGATGATACAGACTTTATTGCATGCTGCATCAGCACTTAGGAAGAGCTCCACTGTGTCTACTTTTGCAATTAAAATGTTACTTTGGGAGAATTAAACTACTCCAAGTCCAGGAGAACACTACAAAAACTGAATGTTCTTTGAGCTGAACCAGCCTTTTCCTGCCTTGACGAGCTGTCCCAGGGCTGCCTGTCCATGTGCAGAAGTGCCAGGCAGTAAGGCACCTGCCTCCCTCCTAAGCTTCGCTTCGTACGCAGTCATTGCTAAGTCTCTGCAGGGATCCTGATCCATTAAATTTGCTTTAGTAAGGATTAACTTGTAAGCACCTCATGAATTCAACACGAAATACAGGAGGCATGGTCAGAGTGCTTAGTCTTCCAGCCAGCCGTGGACTCTGACTACATTTAAAACTGATACTGTCTGTACCTCATACCTGCTGACTGCAGACATGTAATACTTAACAGGAGCTCAAGAAGCAGCAGCTACTAGACAAATATATGTTTGAGGGAATTCAGCAGTGAAGAAGTTCCAGCATCACCCAGTCCCTTTACCACACTTTACCTGTGTCCCCCCAAGTCTCTGTTACTCAGGTGATGAACACCTTCATCTGCAAAGTCAGTAAACACCCAAATATCCAAAGGCAGACAGAATTTTCAGGGTTTATATTCAAGCCACATTAGGCTAGATTTTTGCAGTAAGTGATCACAAATCAGTTGAGGGTTTTCTCCTCAGGGGAAGTGGTCACTCAAGGGAAAAGGCAATTACTATAGAGGGATATCTGATGGGGCTAAGGAGGGCTGTGAGAGGGTACACCAAGGGCCATGATTTCCAAATGGCTTCCTTCCATGCACAGGCGTAGTTTGTCTGATTGTTATTAAACCACTGAGGAAGTCCATTGGGCATGGCTGCACAGTGCCACTGGGGCACCAGCTGGCACAGAACAGTGATACCAAGATTAACCTTGTGAGAAGCCTTCACCATTTCTGATTATTAAATGTTAAAAAAAACCAAACCACCAAACAGCTATCTAGGAGGAAGAACAAATCAGATATTAATGCAAGTCATGTACACCACCATCATATTTACAGAAAGGCATATTCAATTATTTTATGGCACAGATTTTAATCACTTCTTATTAACATTTCCTAATAACTTTTATTCAAACTTCTACTTAATCAGGTTTTAATTTTGCACCAGAAAGAGATACATACTTACTACTGGGAAACAAAAATCTGATTTGAGAGGTGCACAGTGGTTTAGGTATTGATAAGTTAAACTTTTCCTAAGAATCACTTTCTCTTTCTGAAATTCTTAATTTGCCAATGAAAGGCCATCTGCAAAAGTATCAGTAACACGAATAGTTAGGATTTAACTTTTTAATAGCTTAAAATAGAAGATTTAAAAAATTATATGTAGGCTCTCATAAAAATAATTTTTAAATGAAAAGGAACCCTTTTTTTAACATTCTAGTCCCTTCTCTTGCAAATGCTGATACCTGCTTGAGTTCTTGCCTGAATCAAGTCTAGGTTATCTAAACAGCATGACTTGAATCTTTCTGGCATAAAAATACAGGTACAATTAAATATATGTTGAAAATAAATTCTGGAATGCTATCTTTAACCAGGCAACAGTACATTTTTTTACTTCACTTTCTTACCCTCCCATGGAATCCAGCAAAGATGTATTGACTGAACGGAAAGGCATTGGCTCAGGGTACACCAACATGCTGGTGAATGACAGATGCAGTAAGATAAGATTGTGCTTCCAGATGACGCAGCCTCAGAGCATGGTCTGTGTTATAGATCCACGGAGATAAGTTCTGTAAAATACAATGACATACATTATACTGAAAAAGACTACTTTGCATTTTTCTCAGGTAACCCAGGCTATTGACTTCTCAGGGACTCACCAATACATACTATTGTTCTTCAGTGACCACAGAAAGAGTATTCTGTCTGGTTCCTATCACCCCACTATTTTGCCATCTTCTATAGCTTGTTGCAAAGGGGTGTCAAAGGAGTATGTGAGTGGTAGCACCCAAATGCAGATGAAATTCAGTGACCATTTGCTTCTCTTAGATTCCTTTTAAAGGTCCTGGACTAATTAGTAAGGCAAAAGAACTTGCTGAAAGAGCGGGAAAGAGAAAATAAAAATATAACAAACACATTAATTTGCTCAGAGTCTTCAAGGCAGGTGGATGGGGACAGACCATTACTAGAAAATTACATTGGTTTAGTTGCCATCTCACTGTCCAGTTCCCATAGTGTTTATTCATCCGTTTTAACTTAATAGAAACATAAATACATGTTGGTACATATCTGCCTCTGTTGTGAGTCCCTTGCATGGGTTTGATTGTAATTTTTCTTACCAATTTTCTATCAATATCATATAGTCCTTAACTTCAGTGACTGCAGAATAGGCTGCAAAGAAAATGTTTTGTATTCGCTCATGTAATTTATCATCTGATTCATTAGCCTGAGACTCTGCATTGTGATTGTGTTGCAACTGTTCTGTAACTAACTTGGGTTTGTTTTCCCTTTTCAGAGAGCAGATATAGCTGTTGCCCCCCTCACCATAACATTGGTGCGAGAAGAAGTCATAGACTTTTCCAAACCCTTTATGAGCCTGGGCATCTCCATCATGATCAAGAAGCCTCAGAAATCTAAACCGGGCGTATTCTCTTTCCTGGATCCTTTGGCTTATGAAATTTGGATGTGTATAGTCTTTGCTTACATTGGCGTCAGCGTAGTTCTTTTCCTAGTCAGCAGATTCAGTCCTTACGAATGGCACTTGGAAGACAGCAGTGAAGAGCCACGAGACCCTCAGAATCCTCCCGACCCTCCAAATGAGTTTGGAATATTTAACAGCCTTTGGTTTTCCCTGGGTGCCTTTATGCAGCAAGGATGCGATATTTCTCCAAGGTTTGTTCCATATCACTCCATCACCTTTTTGCATTTTATGGTCGTTTTCTGATGCCATGGTGCATATATGTTACTTTTTTTCAAATTTCTTTTTAATTCAAAATTTTTGGGTTTGACATTCCGTTCGATGCTCAGCATCATCATCAAGCCACCATGCTTGCTAATGTTGACCTCCAGAGTGAATGGCATTGCTTTATAATGACATTTATGCATTTCTGCCAAACTTATATACACCATGTTGAGGCTGTAAAATGCATAGGGTTTTCTGTTTTCAGCAATGCTTGGAGGGCTACCGTGTTTTTGCTGCATATCTCATTTTACGGTCATCTCCTTGGTGCATATAACATATTCTGCTTTGTAAAATAAGACTTGTTTATTTAAAGACATCACATGCAACAGCACTTTAAAACACCTCCACTCCCATCATGGCTTCTGCTAGTCTTTTTACTTTCTTCTGTGCCTAGTTTCTCTAGTTCTGTTTTTCTTGAACCATCCTCTCACCTATTACTAATTTGCTTACCGCTGTCTTTCATATGTTCAGGTCTCTCTACACGCCCGTCTAACAGTTACTGCACAATACCCTGTACGTGTATCGTTATTTCAGTCCTGTCTGATCTGTTGTCCCTGTGTTCATAGTCAATATGGTCTAATAAGCATTGCCAGTTTCGATAAAGTTTTCTCTTACTCATGAAGACGGTCTTTCTGAATAAGACTGTAGTAAAACACGTTTGGTATTATTCCAATTCAGCAGAGAGCACTGGTAGTAACTTGTAGAATTATATTTATTTTTTTACAGAAACATTTTGAAAATCATTCTTAAATGAACAATGCATAGCACAAATGATTTTTGAATAATAGATATAATAATTTCCACTGGAAATATACTTTGGTGATGTGCTTGTGATAAGCAGCAAAATTATCTGGGTTCTTAGTGATGGAACACTACTTAGATTTTGTATGACAATATCTTAATAACCAGTTTACAGCTATTTTAATTACTAAAAATACTTGCTTAGTACAAACAGGATGCAGTTCTTTCCTTTTGCAAGGTTGCTAATTAAAGCAGGAGAGAGATATCTTTTCTAACTACGCACTTACATTTGAAATAAATATACCTTGTCAATCTTTGTATTTGCGTACCTTTTTCAGTACATGGCTCATTGAAGTTACCAGTTTTTCCTTGTCCATATAGTGATATGAATCTTGAATAGCTTCACTGAAGCAAGTGATAAAACTTGTATGAAGTTTCATGGAAAGGATCATGATTTTGCATGTTATAATGTAACAATGATCCTTTAAGTTCACAGTTATTGCACATTCAAATCTCCTAATGCTTGCAGCAAAATCCAGGACTTTTAGAGATATTGGCATTGGTATTTGATGCAAGTCATGCATATGTTTTGAAAGTTCTGATAGCAGCAGTTAGATTCATACTTATTAACAGATGCATATTTACCCCATGTAAAACACACACGTTTTTGCCTGGCTATGACCATGCAGTTACCAGTGTCTGGGTGTGCTGCCCCACCGTACTTATAGCTGTTCATGTTCTCCTCCTGTTTATACACCGTGCTTCTGCTTTATGCCTAAATTCTGTATTGAAACTTTGCCTCTCTGCTTGCTCTTAAAGGTGATGAGTAGTCTTAACATTTAAATTGCTGTTGACCATGTGTGTGCCCAATATAAAGGACCGGGAAATAAGCACTGGGACATCACATGGAAAGCTGCAGGCATTGCTCTGTTTCCACTAGGTCTGTTTATTGACAGTTAAATAGAAGTCCATAGGATTTTTGTTACGCTCTCATGTGACTCTTTGACATGTTCAGCCATTTACCTTATATAACAAGTGAACATACTCTATTTTTCTTCAATACTACCACGATAAGTGCCTTGGAAATACCTACCAAAAAAAAGAGGCAGCAGTATGTTTTATCTGTCCATCAGAAGGTATTAGCTCAGTAGTAGTATATGGCCCTCATTTGAAGACATTGTCCAGTTAGTTATCTTTCCTGATAACAGATTACAGGCAGTTACATGCATTGTTACTGAAAAAAAGAGAAATTTAATACCTTTAAACACTGTTCCTTTGACCAATATGTTGATTTAAGTTGATTAAATGTCAAAATTCTTTTCCGTAGAAGGGACTATTCCCAAGTATTTCATTCTTAATCTGTATCTTTGTAAGGTTACACCATTCACAGTACATTGACTTTATGAATGTTTCATACTATTTTATTGCCATTAAAAGGGGCTTCATTCTTCCATTGTGAGTTTTGTCTGAATAAATTTCTTATATGAGAGCGTACAGCACTTGTAGAGAGATGCCGACAAGCAGTCTGGAGAGATCACTTTTGTACTTGCTGATAAAGGCTCTTTCAGCTGCCTTTGTGTGGAACAGCTGTGACATCTAATGACTAGTTAGATCTATCCTTGGTGAGTATGCTGTGTGGATATTCCAGAGGATATATCCCTGTACTCTCCTCTCTGTATTTAATAGGAGTCATCTACATGGAAGCAGATGGCAGCCAAAGGATGGGGTTAGTGCATCCCTTGATGGAATCAGCATTTGTTTCAGCAGTTTTGTTCTGCTATCAAAGGCTGCTGTGTTTTCTGCATAGTGAGCTAAAGCATTGAAAATTCACTTTTGATGGATCAAAAGTAGATTATTAAACTTGCTTTAATGTAAGATGTGCGCAGCAAATGGAATCAGGAAAAAACACAGTCAAATTTGTAACACAGTTCTGAGAGAAAGTATCTTTGAAATCTCTGTGAGAGCATGTATTTTCATTTTGCTCTTTATTCATGTGGAACAAAGAGGCTAGATTAATTAATTGCTGATGAAGAAAGACGGGGTTCTTTAAAAATTATCTCATGAGGTTGGTCATTTAGGAGGGTGTATTTCTAGATCCCTATTTTCACAGCAGAAGACTCAAGAGACTCCTATTAAAGGCCATGGGAATGACTTTGTGGGACTTTCAAAATAGCAAGGAGAGCTGGGTAGTGAGGTATTTCTGAAACTCCCACTGCCAGTTCCTATGATGGAAGCATCTCAAGGCAGTGCTTTAGATGCTGTCGTTTCTTGTGTTTTGTCTCAGTAGCTGCCTGGCTCCATGAGGCCAGCAGGAGAGGCAGGGGCTAGCTGGGCATGGGGGCAAGGGACTTAGCTCATAGCTGCTCAGGCACCAGGTAACGTGTGCTCAGAATAAGGACAGGTTCTAGACAAGGAGGGTTTGCACCAAAGTTGTTAAAGGTTATTTGTCAACACAGCAGCCATCTTGTATCGATCAGAAGAGCCCAATTAGAAATTGCGTAGTGTAAGAAGCTTATTATTTAGGTCTACTATAGGAAATCAAAAATACTTTATGGCCATGAGCAGAAGCAAAATTCAAGCTGTTTTGGTAAATAAATGAGGTTTTGTTTATATGTACATTCTTCTGTAAAATGAATGTGAATTTGAATATTTATTTTGTTTTTCTCTTGTAACTAATTTGCTCTCATTTGACTCCATGCTTCCTTTTAAATTTCCTCTCAAGGTATGCACTCTTCCTCTTTACTTGCTTTTGAAAACACCGTCTGACTTTGTTTTGATAACTGAGTTATAATTCTGTTATTCCAGGTCTCTGTTACTCCTCTCATTTGTTAACATGCTATTTCACTTTAAAATAATGTTGTGCAAAGATCTATTTATTGAGGTCATTTGAAAAATGACGTGTTGGGATAAAGCATTAGTTGTTTGTTTCTAAGGTACACTGCACACTTGGACAGGTATGTCTTCATCAGAAGAAGTGGCGCTGGTATTAAAAGCTGTGATTGATTTTTCTATCATTATTATCTGAATAATGGACAAACATTTCTATGGTTCACAGCACAAACCATACAAGTATTCTCGTTACCAGCCTGGTGTTTACGTACTAACCTTTTTTCTCCCTCATCCCTCTACACCAGCCCCTGCAGTGGGTATAAGGAGTCTTCATATCAGCAGATGGACGGGAGGGAACTGGGGTCCTTTGAACAAGGAGACTGCCAGGCCATGATCATCCATGTTCTTGTTCTTCTACTCTCTCTGTCTGTCTTTCCTTCAGTGTCAGCTTTGTGGTTTGTTTTGTTTTTCATTTGCCCCATCCTGTGCTCCCACCAATTACAGCTATCAGCCCAGACAGCTTTGTGGTAGCAGATATTTAATCTTCCCTTTCATGTTAATTGGAAGACTCTGGGAGAAACAACTCTCTAGTGACACCCAGGTTTCTTTCAAGTGACCTCAACTCTTCTGAGAACAGCTCTGGTGCTCATCTAGCAAGACCCCCCTCTTGCATGTAGGACCCTCAGAAAAGCGCTGTCTTCGTCCAGAGATCCAGCCATGCCCACCTCCCGCTGCCTCTCAGCTGTTCTCCATTTTTCATCCTGTATCTGTCTGACTTGGTTCATGCAGGTTGCAAGATCTCTGTGGCAAGATATTTTTACCTTTCTCTGTGTGTAATATGCTGTATGAAGATGCAGCTTAACACAGACTTTTTATTGTTACAGCAGCGTGAACTTCAGGTTTCAGTGGTTTGGAAGATAGTTGTCTTCTGCACATTTTTATCCCAGCAACCTATCTGTCCTGCTAACAGAAAGGACAGCTAGCAATGTAAATAAGACATTTCCTATGAGAAACTACAGTGAGAATGAACACATACTATTTTGTTCCCACTAGTTACACTGAATTTATCTAAACACCCTGGCAAGTCTTTTTTTCATCTTCCTATTTCAAGACCTACTGTAAAGCAAGAGGGCCAAGGGAACCTTGAAACCCCCGATAAAGCTGATCTTGTTATATGAAAGATAAAGCTGATCTTGCTATATGCAAGTGGATGTTTCATCTGCTGTACCTGCTAGCCAGACTTCTGCTTAATCGGGCTCTGAAACTTACCACCTCCTTGCAAGGAGGAGGAATTCAACTCTGGGTCTTCTATGAAGATGGAAAGTATGTAGTGGAGGAGTGAACAAAAGGGAGATGAATTTCACCTGACATTACCATCTAAAAGCAATAGGCTGTGTTTTAGTTAGGCATCTCACTTCCCTCCAAAGTCCTAAGACAGATGGGCACCTTCAGACTTACCCCACATTATAGCAAGTGAGATAAATCTCTTTTTATCCGCCAGCTCCAAAGGGAGCCTTACACGACGAGTTCAGTTAGGCAGTGCTTTGTAGCTGGCTAAAATTACATCAGCCTGTGCAAGAGGCCGGTTCAGTGTTTAGGATACCGAGTTGTATAAAGTAGCTAAAGCTTACCCAGGCTGGTAAGGAAGCTGTCCAGAAAGGCCTTTAGCCATCTAAAATCCCAAGGAATTCACTGGATACCTACAAAGAATGTAGAGCGAGGCAGACAGATTCCTTGACTTACTACATTATTCTGGATTTCTAGTTCTGCAACTTAACCTTTGCAGCTACTCGGTAGCCGCCTGTTAGTGATCGGCACAGCAGCAGCAGAGCCCAGGTTGAAACTTGGAAGCCTTTTATCCTCTTGGAAGCCGCTCAAGAAAGGCAGGGAAGCTTTCTCCACTCGTTGGTGATCCAGTGGATGTCTTCTTGCCCTTGGGAAGTGCACTCAGGCCAGAGTGATGGCAATGGTCTCTCGTTTCATACCGCAAAAGCCATTGCTTCCTGATGGATGGAAGAGGGGATGCTTCACTCTTCAAGCTTCCCTAAGCTGTGTAACCACTTGAACCACCTTGTATGTTGGCATAGACTTGATGCAGCGGTCCCTGGGTGCTAACTGCTCTGAGGCTGTTATCCATAGAAATCAGCCTGCATCTGCCCTCTTAAGTGGGAGCTGCTTCTTCCATTTCTTGGGCAGTGGAATAGAAGCACTTCACCTCTTAGTTTGTTTCTCCACATTCCTTTCATTTACTCCAGATCACTCTATTTTTATTATGTTGGCAATTTTTTTTCTTTGATGTGTTCTTTAATGTTAGATGGATTTTTTATTTTTTTTTTTTTATTTCTTCATGATTTAATGGTATTTTTTCAATGGCTGAGGCAATCTCCAGCTCTGGCCAAGACCAGGCAGTTTCCCAGCTAACCCCCAGACTCACTGTGGGAGACTCGCTTTTTTCCTGTCCCCATCTGTTGGTAGGACAACTTGTACCCACTGTCTGGGGATGGCACTGAGGGGCTTGAAGGAAACAAATGAACAGGTAAGAGTTTCCTTGCTTTCTATTTCTTCCCTTCACACAAACTGAGGACTACAGCATGTAATACACAGACTTAGTGTACTGGAAGTGATTCTTCCTCCACTGGTATCAGTAGATTTAAGGGAAGACATAGGCAATAGCTTTGCCTCAGCTCCTGAAATGATCCCTGTCAACACGCTGTGTTTGCAGAATGAGCACTGTACATGGCAGTGAAATTCCTCACCCAGCTGAGCACCGTGGCACTGGCACCTTCCAGCCCTCACCAAACAATTTGAGACTGATGTTCAGTTGCTGTAAAGCATCAAGAGCTCTTACTGACAGGATCTAGACCTCCTAACCGCCAGGCATTTTGTAATTACATGGTTACAAGTAGGCTTTTTTTTCTGGTACTTACGGTATCCTTCTAAAAAACAGAAAACACAACTTTTTTCTGCTTTCTTCTCTGCTTTTCTGGTGGTTATAAAGCAGGAATACACTTGACTTGGAACAGTGCGACATGTAAATTGTAATTGAATTAAAAAAATAAAGCATAAAATACAGCAGCCTCTCTCCTCACTTCAATATGAACATTCAGTCTGTAGTTCATGCTAGGTAGTGATGAGAGAAGGATACTGGATCAGTTTCAGTTTATTCCTTTGCATGTTTACTCACATTCCTTTTTGCAGTTTACATTTTGAGAGTAAGTGCAGTAAAAGGTACATTTGTGTCCTCTGAGCTGTGCAACCTCAAAAGAGACGTATCCCAGCAGTCAAGTCCAGCCTTGGGGAAAGGCTGGGCAAGCAGAGAACATGAAAGTCTTCTGACAAAAGACTTCTCCAGCAAAGGATCTGTGGAAGTTGGGAGAGCTTGTTCCTCTCCAAGCCTCCGATGGGGTTGGCTCAGATGAATTATTTCTTAGTTGACTGTCCTTATTTTCACTGAAAGACTGGGGAGAGTTTTACTAGGTAGGACCAGGCACTTACCGAGTTTGCTCTCCTGAGGAAGGCTGCAAAGTGCTAGCTCGCAGTCCATCTGGTCACAGATACCTGAAGGATCTGGACAAAAGGGTCATGCATGTGAATTTGTCTTCAATGAAGAAAATAATTAATCAAGGAATGTCTTCACAGCAATTTGATGATGTGTGTTTTTCCATAGATCTCTCTCAGGGCGAATTGTCGGAGGAGTCTGGTGGTTCTTCACTCTCATCATTATCTCTTCCTACACTGCTAATCTTGCTGCCTTCCTTACGGTGGAAAGGATGGTTTCTCCCATAGAGAGCGCAGAGGACCTGGCTAAACAAACCGAAATAGCCTATGGCACTTTGGATTCAGGCTCAACCAAAGAATTCTTTAGAGTAAGTCTGTTAAATCTCCATTAGAGCTTTTCTGAACTGTAAGTGCCTAGTATACGGTTTTCAGTCATTTGTTTTTACCCAGCTGTAATAGCTGTTCTGGTAAAAGCTGCTTTGTGCAATCAGGACAGGCCTGAGTGCAGATTTTAAATATCAAAAAGCATTTATCAAAAATGGGTGGTTTTGCTCAACCTGAAACATCTCAAGTTGGGAATACCTGACTATCATGGGAAGGCTTTTTTAATACCCGTTTCATAACCTCTGTCTGATGAGCAGTAATGCAGTCATTTTTACAATATCGAGCAAGGAAAACTCTTGCAGGAGTGATGCTCTTGACCTACTTGCTCTGTTTGCCCAGCTGGCAGCCATTAGCACCATCCGCTGTTGATCTTCACTTGCCAGAATGAGAAGAGGGATGGGAGGCATATGTTGCCATTCGTTTCTATATGTGCATGGATTGCTGCAGTTGCTGTTGCTGTCTTCACTGTCTGCCAGCATCTGGCTGGGGCCAGTGTCAGGGGTGAAACTTTCGTCCCCCAGAACACTGGTGTGTGTTCACCTTGCTTAGGGAAATGCTGGGTTTGCAATATTTGGGAGTAGGGGGAGTACACACTTTTATTTAAGGTCATCCTTTCTTTCTTCACTTGCTAAGCCACAAGCTGAACTGCAGAGAGCTTGGTGAGGGTCATTAAGAACTCCAAATACAACCTCAGACCACTTTTATGTAGCTAAAAATGCTGTGACCTGAAAAGCTCTTATTTCTGGCCTTTCCAAGGGCAAACTGAGATGCTCAGCCCTTCAGGGAGCTCTTGGTTCTCTCAGCAATGCCAATCAGATGCCATTCAAACCAACAGGTTTTTGTATAGAAAAGTGGCCAGTGCTGCAGAACTAATCATTGCCTGTCACAGATACTGCCCAGGTGCAAGTGTGAGGGAGGGGGGACACAAAAAACGTTGCTGCTGTAAGCTGATGAGGGCTCCTTGGATATATACGGAATGAGGGATCCTTGAATTTTCTTAAAGTTTCAGTACATGACCATACATGCATACATGTGTGTATGAAACTGATATAAAGCTAGAAGTGAATGCAAAGGTATTTTATAATGCTTTTGTACTGTGTCTTTACGTAAAAACAGATGCTCAGTAGTTCTTAATTAACTGTGGTGGCTGGTATGTTGCAAAGGCTCCTGTTTGTATTAAAATGCTGTCAGATAAACACTGACCTTGTGTAAGGGTGACAAGAGTGTGTAGAAATTTGCATTCTGTTTAATTATCAGCCTGAGGCAGTGTTATCTGCACCGCCAAAGAGTGGAGTAGCCCTGTCAGAAGAGGCAGCACAACTTGATTAGAAATACTGATGCTGTTTGCAGTCACTGTACTCCTCTTAGGGGGTGAAAAATCTTATTTTGAATATCTCCTTACCATTAATATAGAAAGAGGGATTGTATGGGGGTGTATCTTCATTTCCTTAATGGTTTGACATAACAAGGAAATCCCTTCTCATCCAGAGATCAAAGGAATGAGTGTTTCATGTGAAAGGATACAAAGTCTAGTAAATGTATGAATACTTTGTTGTGCTATTAATAGTCTTGAGATGAGCCACGACTCTCTCTTGGTACTGGAGAAAGCAGGACTGTAAATGAGGAGGATCTGTCAGGAGCTGGCAGCTCCATCAGGCAGGGAGAGGAGTCAGATGAGGAAGGAGGAGAGCAGAGCCCAACAGTGGTGGAGCAGGACTCAGTGCCTGCTCTGGGTGATGAGCCACGTGGGAAGGAGAATGGGCCCTAAGTGGTGCTTCTCTCTCCTCAGCGTTCTTAAGACACACAACATCATTTCAGTTGTATTAACTTTTGCAGAGTAATTAATTTGAATAGAGTGATGCAGCCATGAAACTGTTGTAATTAGAGTCTTCTTCAGTTGATTTGAGAAGGGCAAAAGCTTTGCCTTCGATTAAATGCGTATGTTCACATAAATACTTTGTTGTACAGTCTTTATTAGCTACTTAATAAGATGGTAATGATGGCTGAAACTTGAAATGACTCTTGGAGGACACTTGATTTCTGAGGCCCTGCTGCACAGACTATGCCTGCTCTGTGGTTTGGGATACTTCTCTCCCTGTAAGCTCTTTTCTCACTACTACTAGCACATCAGTGGGAGTGATAGTGGACTGAGTCAAAACCATGAGTTCTCCTGGGTACAGTGTGATGCTTGTTCCTTCTGTGAAGGGAATATCCTCCTCTGCCCATTCCTCACCAGCATTTTACCAATTTAAGTAACAGTTGGCTGAGTGGGTCAGCATCATCTACCCAGTGAGAAAGGAAGCTTCTAACTGAGGGGATGGCTACCTGAGCAACTTAGTGCAATCCTTGATTCTGACAGTTGCCCATGCCACTTGCTGCGGCATGTAAGAAGTAGCTAAATCTTCCCAAGAGGTGCGAGAAGTTACCTGGCTGTGAGCAGGAGGTCAGCACATATGTAGAAGCTTTGTAGCTGGGCCATGACTTCACACAGGAGGCGCAGGACAGTCTCTCCAAGATCCCATAAAGAACGTTTTATGGGCATCTCTCTTCCTAGAGCTGTTAAGATGAAATGTTTCTCAAGGATATTAGTCAGAGATAGCAATCTTAATGGCTGCTGTTGGCCAGTGAAAGGCACTAGACTGACAACAGCAAGGAATAATTGCCTCCTAAGGCATCATAGAGGGACTACATGTAAATGAGCTCCGAATACCCACCATCTTGTCCGTGTGTGCTAGAAAGAGCTCCTTGAGAGCCTTCAGTCCATGGCTCCTTTCTGCCAACCCCATTTCCAATCAGGATCACTTCTGAAGGTTTCTTTTACAGCGTGGGTACCTATCTGCTAGGAACTGGACCGACACCAGTGCTTCATTTCAGATGAACAGATGGTGATGACTTTCAGCCACTTCAGACCTGGGCAGGCTCCAACTAGTGACCTATTTTATATTCTTGGCTGTTTCCCTAAACATCACAATGTCTCCCACATAGAGGCTATCCCAGCTATGTAGGTAAGCTAGATACACCATTGCAGTTTCAAGCGTGCATGACATCTGCTGTCAGTGTGACATTGCTCTCGCAACAAGAGAGCCTATTTTTTATAACAGTTTCACAACAGGCACTGTTCACATTTCTCATCTGTTGGTGACTCTGCATCAGGGCATTTGTCTAATGTATATCTAAGAACCACATGAGCCTTCCTCTATTTTCATGGTACTTTCTTGTTTCTGCTCAGAAGCATTTTACGTTTTTCACTAATGAGCTTATAAAGGCATTTAAATGGCAATCAATACATTACATCAATTCCCTTCTGGCTTTCAAAGGGCACTCATCCATATTGAAAAGGAAAAGAAAGAACCTCTTCTTAGATATTTATTAGCATATAGTCTCAGATTAAAGACTCCAAAATACCTCTTTCTCTTTCTTGAAAACTGGCAAAGGCCTGTACTAGAAAGCAATTTCACATCACTAAGCTACTACTTTTGAGAGCGTATCTGTTAGAATTAACATCTAATACATTCAATTAAAGCTTCAGCATATATGAGTAGCTCATCAAATCAATATAACACCTTTTAATCCAAATTCAGCATTGAGCCTAAGTATAACAGCACAGTCTAATACATTTTACACCTCCAATATGCATATATTCAAAAGGCATGACCTTTACAACCAATTAATAATTCTTATGTAAACTTGGCTGTATTTAAAACTTCAATAGAAGCAGAACGTGTTTCTAGACATGTAGAAATGTAAATTGCTCTTGAATTTATGATGGTCTCTTTTGATGGATAGCAGGTATCTGTGTTAAGAGGCTTCTGTAAAATAACTTGCAAAGCGTGTGTTTGGTCATTGACAAACACAGCTGACCTGCTAGTACTGAAAACCTGAAATTTCAGAAGGTGTCCTCAGAATTGATCTGATGTGACAAGGGTTTACAGGCTGGAATACTGAGGCAGGTAGCATCTTGCAAGATTTTGCATTAGGTCCTCCCTTTCGTGAGAAATTGAAGGCAACTCCTATCACACCATTACCAATGTAGTTAATCACTGTTAACTAAAACTAAGGAAAAAAGCCTCAAAGGACTGGTTTTACTGTATTGTACAGGTTTGCATTTTTCTCAGCAATGTCCCTGACAAGATGACTCTGCTACCGTGCAGCTCCCACATGCCCCAGATGAAAGGACTTGCTGCTCGGAAGTCAGCTTCTAATTTTTTCTCCTTGAAATATCATTAATTGCTAGGCTCTTTAAAAGTTTCAGTAGAAAGGCCAAAGATCCTTTGGACGTGATGGTTCCTGCTCTTACAGCTGATTACTCCTACCTGGCACTGTCATTCATAAGTATTGGACAGAGATTTTGACACTGACATTGCTTCTGCTGTTGATACAGACTTTAGGCTCGATGCCTGGAGGAGTTAAACAGGCTGACAGCCTTCAAGCACAGCTTAGGTATTATTTTTAGGATTTTTTTTCAACACAGCATGAAATTCACAGCTAAGGCTAAAGTCTCCGTTACTTAGGACACATGGGAGTAGAGCTAACTTGAGGACACCAAGGAGGCTGCACATGCTTTCCTTGTGCTTCCTGTGTGAAAGCTTTGCTTCTTGTAACACTTGGATAGCCTGCCCAAACACTTCCGTAATACTTGGCTCTTAATGAATGTTTTGTGAGAAGGTGATACTGTTCTTTTACGCCTTTGTGGACACATTCAGCACTTGAAATTCCCCTTCATCAGTTTTCTCAAAAAGTGGTTCTTCCCAAACCAGGCTCAGGTGTGAGGACTTTCTGGACTTTGTATATACATACAATATGATCTAAACCTATGGTTTAGTAGGATGGAGGAAGTCAGGCTAAGGATGGTCTATAAGATATCCCCCTTTTTCTCTCTTCTTGGTTTCATCAAGTCTGAATAGTTCAACAAGAGCAGATAGAAAAGGGTAAGATGTCCTGGCAAGAGGCTTTGCATTTCTGTCTGCAGCTCTGGTTGCGTATGCTGAGGAAGGGTGCTTTGACATGAAAATAGGTACCAGAAAAAGCATATAAGTATGGTAAGGGGACTGTTGAGGTACCTCTTGAAAGGAACTTTAAGTACAGCTTGTTTAGATGGTAAAAGTAAAGCCAATAAAGAAAACAATTTGTTCAAAAGAATAGAAAGAAACACCAGACAGATGAGCACCCAAGCAGAAAATCAACACTTACCTGAAAAAAAAACAGTGAAAGAGCAAATGATTGGATTGACCCCAAATTCCCCAGATATTAAGAAAAAAAAAAAACCAAAAAGAAAAAACCCAACAGAAACCGTTCCTTAAGGATTTTGAAACAATTTCCACTGAAAATACTTGGGGTAACTAAAACCTCCCCTCCTGTTCATGCAGTGCTTTGTAATGGGCTGCATGGGCTGCATGAGCTGCAACTGCAGTGGCACTGGTGGCCCCACTGGGTCCCTCCTGGCTCCAAGAGCAGAGTACTGCTGGATCCCACCCAGTGGGCAGTGAGCAAGGAGGACACCCCTTTATGACCCCTCGCGGGGCCCATGGAAAGGGCAGGATGTGGCAAGAGGGCAGCCAGAGCCATCAGGGGCAGAGGCAGATATAATGACTGTAATGCATTCTGAACCACTAGCACGTTACACCCAGTTGTAAGATAAAGAGCTCATTGCTTTCCTCTTATGATAGCGTTGTGTGCAGACAAGAGGTAAGGGAAATAAATTCTACCAGCAAGTGGTCTCAGTAAGGAAAAGCCCTGAATTTTGAACCAGTAGCTGCCGTGTGATTTTTATGTATTCTGTGCAATCAGATGGTATTGAGATCATCATTAGAGCCTATTAAAAACACCACAGTGAATTCCGTGCGTGCAGCACGAAGGGTTTCATCTGTAGTTAAGCTCTTTGATTTTTAATTTCAAAATTTATTTTGCTAGTGAGGATGAAGGACTTGTTTCTAGCACAGCATTCATACAAATGCTTTGCTTTTGCCTTTGGATAAAACTATGATTAGCAGTTTGAAGCTTTCTGTGTTCTTGGCATTGAGCAAAACAACACAGTCATCAAAACAAATGCCTGACAAAAATACTGAAGTGTGGTTGTATTTAGGGACTTTAAAGAACAGAACATCACAGAAAAGTGATAGCTTCAAATATGAGCTGTATAGATCTTTGATAGACAATGTGGCAGCAATTAATAAGAAAAAGTACTGGGGTTTTAACTGTTTTTCAACACAGAAAGTGTGAAAAATGTTTTCTCTCCCTTCCCTGTTTGATATTGGTGGGGGTGTGCACACACATTAAAAGGTGAATGTGTGCATGCAGAGAGATCACAGCCTCTCCATTGCATGAATAACAAATGGTCTACTTTTGGGGGTTCTTTCTCTTAATCTTTTGAACCTCCTTTCTGCCACATGGCTAAAGACAGCAGGAAATCAAATGTGACATAATTACAAAAGAAATAGTTTCCCATGAAATGATCTAATGTCTTTAAGCCTATAGATTGGAGAGGAAAATGTATCCTTACGGGAACTAAAATTAACAGCTCATCCATCATCCACTCCTTGGAAAGGAAATGCTGGATGGTACTGGGGTTTAGGTGCCTGAACCATTTTACTAATTTCAGCAGGCAGCTAGGATTTAACAAAGCTTTCAGTCAACACTTAGTAACAAATAGTTGAATAAATCTCCTTTGTTTTCGATAACAGATGTCGTTTGTCTATCAGCTCTACTTGCATTTGTGGCTTAGGCTTTCCAGCTCACCAGTGTCTCGATGCTGCTCAGAAGTTGATCTCTGTAAGAACAGGGTTTCTGGCTGCAGCGTTGAGGTGACCGGTTTCATGGGTGTGTGTGGATGCAGCCCATGGCAGAGATTGGCACAGCAGCCAGCAGTGGGTTAACCCTGTAACTGTGTCTGCACCACAGAGGCAAGCAGAGAGTGCCTCAGGGCAAAATCACTTGCTGTTTGAATGCTCTACTTTTTGGAGAGCAGCTCTATGATAATGATAATGACATTGCTCAAGACAGTGAGGACCCTGGGTTTTCAAGTCTCTCCTGCTTTATGTAATGCTGCTCTGTCACATTAATACATGCTTACTAGGGATTCATTTAAAATACATGGGTGCTGATAAATTACGGCACTGCTACTGTTATTTTTGCATGATTAGAAAATACATGAAGGTTTAAAAACTCTAATGATATGAATATGAAACATCCCCTCCTGCAGTCCACTGGGATTTCTCCATCATTGCCTGTATATTGGCCTGTTCTGTCTGGAGCTGCAAACTCATTAGACCTGACAGTGTTCAGATCATGTGCTGGAAACGCCGTTCTCTGTTAATTTATTACAGGCCAAATCCAGCGCAGGGCTGGCATGCCGCTCAGCTGCGCAGACAGGACTACTTTGCTAAGTATGTCACTGCTGGGGAGATGCCCCTTAGCCTGAAGGCTGATGTAATCCCTCCCTCCAGCCGGCTTGGGTGCATGCTGCCTCCTGCTCCCAAGGGCAGACAGACAGACAGACACATGTCGCAGCCCAGCCATGCAGGTCCTTGTTGTACCCGTCCCCTGCCATCTCCCCACGCAGCCTTGCAGTGCGCTTCCTCGGTCAGGGGGAATGCTGGGCGAGCACTGGCTCTGGCCGTGCATCACAGAGGATTTACAAAGGCAGCTTGTCTCTTGCTGAAGACTTTCATTTTAATTTCCTGGTTGGTATTGCAACAATGAGGAATGGATGGCAGCAATAAAGTGAGGGGATGAATATAAGTGTAGTCTGAAGTTCAGTGTTGTGCCAGGAAAGGATGTCTTAAAATCTTGACTTACATTCTGCTACTCAGACTGTTACTGACATGCCAGTGATGTCTAGTTACAGCCATAGTGACTCTTTGCTTGTCTGTTAGGATGAGCCCAGCTCACTCCAGAAAAGATGCCTGTTAAAGCAGCTACAGCATATTACCTGCCTGCTGCCAAAGCTCGTGTTTTCAAAATGACCATGATGCACAGGAAGCGAGTCTCAAAAGAAAACTCCGACAATATTGTGTTATTTTTATAGGATAAAGTTCCTTTTGTAATCGGGCCACTGTGTATGTCAGGTGTGGAAAAACTGTAGTGTTGCTGAAGCCTGGAGGGGTTCTTTGCAGGCTGCTTCTCGGCTGCGGTGTGTGTGGCGCCCTTGACCCTGCTTCCCCACCACTACCTCCTCCATGAGCTCCCGCTGGACTCCCATCCCTGCTCTGGTCAGGGGAGAAACACTGCATGTGGGTTCAGAGGGCTGCCTTCAAAAGACACAACTGTCCTCACAGCCCCCTATAGGAGGTGTCTGAATCTTGACACAGGGAATCCTAGGGCAAAGTGGGCAGCCCGGGGTTTGTGGGTCTGGTCCTTCATCTCTCTGGGCTTCGTATGCCCCAACTGAGAAAGGAAAATGCCATTTCTCAAGCAGAAGTTACAACATCATTAATTTCAACAAGCCAACATGACAGCGTCTCCCATCACAGACTTGACTGTGAAATACTATTCACCAGTTCTTTTACATTTGTACATATGTTATCAAAGATCTGTCTATTTCTGCAAATATACAGGCTAGTTCACATACACATGCTTGAACCTTGCTTTCCTGTGGCATCCCACCAATTCACAAACCATGGGTAGAGTTTGGTAGATTTGGGGGTTGGCCACGCTGAAAGAAAGGTGCCCTGTGCATGCTCATGGCATCTGACCTACTTTCTTCTGCTGAGAATGTAATAAAAACAGAAGGTTTGTGTAATGATGGGATCGATTTTTCTGTCCATATAGGTAAGTAAATTGCGGGCATCACAAATTATCTGTGGCTAAAAGCTGTGACATTGATCTGTTAAGACTTTGCCCTATGATCTCCAGTAAATGACAGCTGTGCTTTCATGTCTGCACTTGGGAAAGGGGACTAATGATGCCCTCTGGCCTTCGTGAGAGCTGTTTTTATCTTCTCAGTAAAAAGCTTGGAAATGTCAGGGAGAGGAACCTTATTAATCATGTTCTTATTATTAATGTAGCATCATTAGGCCAGCCTGCATGTGCCCAGAGCTGGTATTGGGCAGGGGGCTCCAACCACTGTCCTTCACAACTCCCAGGGAGGCAGGGCTGACCCAACGTGGGGGAGCAGAAAGACATCAGATCAAAGCCTTATCCAAAAGAGCAAGACAGTGGTAGCCACTGCATTGCAGTTTGCCATATTAAAGGACCAAGGAAGCAACTACCTAAAACCAGTGGATCTCAAAGTGATCCCCAAGCCAGGCACCAGCAGGGGTACCAAGGCAGTCTTCCGGCATTTTTTTCACTCCTGTCTAATAACTTGCTTTTTAATGGTTCATAAGCTACTGGATTCATTAGTTGCTGTAGGAGAGCTAATTGCACACATGGAAGAAAAGTAATGAGTGATAATGAAGCTGAAGTTCACACTTAACTACCCAAGTTCACATCAGTGAGGTGTGCATGTATATAAAGGCAGCATGTATTATGCAGATTAAATATCTGCACTGTTTTTAGTAAAGACCTTTGTGTTTTGTATCAGCAACATCTGTCTGACTTAAGGCTATAAATTTCCTTAGTTAAAGAGCTGTAAAGTGGTCACAGGGCTGGTGTAGCAGAGGAATGTGTTAGCTTTGCTGCTTTAGGCCCTTTATTGATGTCTCTGCCTACCTTTGTGTGCACGCTGTGGTCAGGGTGCTCCATCCACTTTGCACTTGTCTCACTCCCATTTGCTGCACTTCCCTGTTGGATTTACTGCATTTCAGTGTATGCTGGCCAACTCCAAAGTATATTAAAGTTTATGTAGCCTGGATCCAGCAGTAAGACCAGGCAGCTGTAACTGGCTTGCTTCTGGGTCTTCTTCCTCTCCAGTACACCCATTCCATTTCTTACACTGATACCGCTCAGCACAAAACGTTCTCCTGTTCTTCCTTATAGCCCACTCCTTGGATTACTGGGGAGACTTCATCTCTTTCTCTCCTCCCTCTTTTCTTTAAGCTTGTTTATCAGTCTCTTAGTTTTGAAGACAGAGGTACGAAAATTAAGGTCAGTGTAATCTAAAATTTTAAACATACAGAGTAAAGGGGCAATACATAAATTATTAATTTTAAAAGTAAAATTGGTTTGGGTGGGTTTGGCTTATGTCTGCCTGATCAACAACAGTCACCTATAAGAGAACATTTTGAGCTTGACTGCTGAGAATTAATTTCCTGGTGCCTGTTGTAAGAAACAAAGGAGCGGTTTTGGCACTTTAATAAAATATCCCAGCAGAGTGCATGAGATGGGCATTTTGAAGAAGAGCTACAGGTTGCAGAGGAGGTGGCAGAGATGGCAAAACATTCTAAAACAGGCAAAGGGCATCCCTGTAACATACTTTAACTAGAGAGGAAAAAATGCTGTTTCTTTCAAGTAATAGGATAGCTTCTCTGCTACCCGGTAATGGAGGAGGTGACACAGTGTCACTTTACACAGAAGTGTGAGACAGTTGCCTGCAGAGGGGGAAAGGTAATTCGGTCAGTGGGAGAAGGCTTCAGTCACAGAGATATTTTAGAGCTGGATTTAACCAATGTCAAGGAATCATCCAAGATGTGCAATATATCTGTAGGCAGTTTGGGATGTGCAAAAGTGAACCCAAGGCATCTGGTCCCTCTCAGCTGGAGCCTGGTCACTGGGGTTTTATTGTTGAATGGATTGAAGAACTAACCGCAACTGAGAGGTAAAGCTGCCTCCCTCCCGCTGCCTGCTGCACACCCGCCCCGTCCAGCTGCGCTTCTTGGTGCTGCAGCACATTGTGGGTTTGTTTGGTTTCTCATTTCAGTACTGGAGCCATCCACACATCAAAAGTAGGAGAATGGGAATGACAGACAGTGTTAAAATTGTGTCCTAATTGAATTGGCACCCTCTTTTAAACTGAACGCACTGCTACCCAGAAGCAACGTGCATTGAGGTACTGGTTAGTAACAGGCCATATGAAGTGACTCCTCAGCATGAGGAGGTGCTGAGGTGTGGGTGGCTCGTACTTCTGCATAAACATCTCCAAATAAAGAAAAAGGCAGGACTATTGACAAAGCAAAGGCCAGCTCTATTTATACCTGCAGTAAGGCTGCGGTAATGACGCTCTAATGTGTCCCAGGGCCTGGATGAAACACTAAAAATGTTGCTTTTAAGAAAAAAAATAAAGATAATATCCCCTTGAAATCCTGAGGAAATGTGTGTGGCAGACTTCTTGAGAGCAATATCAAAGAAATGAAATAGGAGTTGCAGAGCATAGGGAGTTACTGCAGTTATGGGCTTTGAATTGGTTTAAATCTTTGCTCTTAAGCTTTTTTTCTAAATATCTCTTTAGAAGTAACACTTTAATGAGGGAAAATGTTTTACTGCCACTGAACTCTAGCAGATCTGTCAGACCCTACCTTATTTCAGAGTGTAAATCTTTTCTCTCTGGTTGCTCCTGTCTGGCCCCTCTCACAGGTGTCAGACTCCTGGGGGGGACACAGGCAGGAACATCTGCAGAGGAGGACAGATGGGTGATAATGTTCTTTGCAGCTTTATAGTTAGAAAGAAAAGAAATTTTCCTTTTCTGAAAGTCTTTTAGGAGCTTCTGGGTTTTTTGGTCTGTTTTTTCTTTGGAGGCAATTGGAAAATTGGAAAAAGGAAAATATTTACTCCAAATATTGTCTTTCATTTCTTCTTATTGCATCTTTGACCAGCTTTAGTCAACTGGCTGTTTTATGTCATTTTGCAGGTGTAAAATATGGCATTTCTGAGGGGGGTTGAAGGTTTCACAGCTCCTCTGGTGGCCCTGTCCCTTTCTCTAAGAAGCTTCATCATAAATCATTATTTTGGCCTCATGGAGTTAATGCTGCAGAGAGCAGCACTAACCAAGCAGGACTTACCGGCCGGAGCCCATCGCCTCCCTCATCTCCACTCCAGGGACACGCATGGATCCTCACCCAGACTCCTCCAGCCAGGCTCTGGCTGCTCCAAAAACAACATGTGCCCCGTGCATCTTATTTTAACCTTTCCCAGTCAATACCTGCTGTGTTCCTTTCTAGGTTGCATTTTTGTCTACATCTACTAGATCAGATGACTATGCTCATTTAGTTAATTTGATAATAACAAGATACTATGAAAATCCTATTTGGCAGAAGGTGAGGTAGGCAATGATCACATAGAAATGTACTAAGTTTTATTAACCACATCATCCAAAAGAGTTAAATGAAGGGAGCAAACTATAAAGCTGAGGCTATTTGTTAAAGCTGAAAAGAGATCTGGTTTTGGGTTGTGGAATTTGGGTTTTTGAAGCATGAATGATGATATTCACCCTTTGCCCTTGAAGCATGGAATGTGCTTTGTTTGGACCATTTGCAGCCCTGAGCATGCTGTTGGCACTCATCAGATAACTGTTATTATTAACAATGCACAGTTGTATTGGCAATTGCTTTTAGGTAGTCTGGCCAGCTGGAAAGAGTATGAAAGAATTTGCTAAAGACATTTCGGTATGAGTTAGGAGATGAAAAGGAAAAGAAATTCTGGTTTGTCTGTGGAATTAAAAGGCATAGTCTGCAGAGGAAAACAAGCATAGGTAGTGCATGCACAGTTTTTGAATGCTAACCACTTTAGCCTGCTGAGAGAGAGAGTAAAGCTGTATTTGTACCTTGGGGCTCAGAGCTGCCCCTGTCCAAACCCAATGGTCTGAGGCTGGTGGAGGCAGTGAGCAACCACACTCCCCATCAGGAGGTTTTACCTGTGTAAGGACCGTTTCAGGCCCCATTTATATCCCACTTTCTCCCACCACCTCTTCACTCCTGATGCTGGACAAACACAGCCATACTGCCCATCTTTAACCAAACAATGCTCTCAGTTGAAATCCCTCTTGCCTGTTTTTCACACCCACCACCCAGCCAGCTCCTAATGAAGCTGTGTTGTATTGTTGTGTCTCTGATTTCCTGTTGTTGATTGGGCTGATTTTAATTACTTTGCATTTTCACTTGTTTTTCAGCTCATCAAGAAGGATAATTAAAATAAAATCTTGCCCTCTGTGGTCCTCTCCATCCATCATAGCGACACTAGCTGAGCACGTTAATCTGAAGAAGGGTGAAGGCAGGGCTTAACTCCCTGTGCAATGTTTGGAGGCTGGTTGTTAAGCATTGCATTATTCAAAACACATTAAATTGTCCAGAATAAGGAGGAAACATGTCTCAATCATCAAGCTGATGGACATTAACAGTCTTCTGCCACTAGTTCGTTAAATGCAAACTAGATTTAGCTACTGCCTGCCTCATTCCCATTCTGCAAGGAAAGCTGTGGACAGGAAACTGGCAAGGAGTAGGAGGCATAAATTCCAGATACCCACAGCTTGGACCAAAAGCCTTACATAAATCCTTTGGATTTCTAGACTTTAGACAGTTGGCATTACAGCCTTCTGTCGACCAAGCAGGAAAGTTTAACCAGTAGTCCAGGATATGAATGCTTAAGAGTCTGGAGGTGGCTTTAAGAGCTGAGGGCGGTTTAAATGTTACTGGTGGGGAAGAGAGAGAAGGGGAAGTAACACATTTCTCAAAATTGCCAGGTTTACAAAACCTGTATGCTGAGCTAGAGGCTGTTAGGATTGGCTCAGTATCAAAATGAGGAAAATGGGAGAAAACACATATATCTACATGACATGCAAGCAGTTAAAAGGAAGTTTCTTTCAGCTTATTACTAATATTTGTGTTTGTTGTCCTAGGAAAATGTGAAACTGAATATTGAAAGTTTTATTATTGGTTCATAAAAGCTTTTGTAATTACTGTTTATATCTGTTACATGAGCATCACTTTCAGAAGCCACAAGAGCTGTCCTGGTCTTCTATATCATAGACCTGCCATTGCTGCTGTGAAAAGAGGATTCCTGCCTTGCTGGGAACTTGTGATAAGCAAATGTCAGTGTTTCCTAGCTGCAGGTTAGCACAAAAACCAAAGCTGAGGATTGCTGTGAAGAGGAGAGGCTTCTTCAGCATCTGTTGGCCATGATGAATGAGCTAGGATTTAACATGCTCCCTCTGGTTCAGTAGCAGAGCAGCATGCAGGTGGATAAACCCACCACAGAGCAGGAACCGAGGCGCTGGGATGGGCACACGCTGTTTCTAATTCGGACTGCCAGTTACACGGCAATTAGTAGAATAAATGTTTGAGAGATGTTTTCCCCTCCCCAACCATTTTATGGCTTGGTCATTGTTCAGGGGCAGTGTGTCTCTCTCCAAGCTACCTTGAGTTCTTTATTTGCCAGTCAGGTATAGGGTGTTAATTATACTGCTGAGGTAAGCCCAAGGAGCTCAGCCTTGTGGCCTTGCCAACATGGCTCTTCATTTCCCTCCTTTTATCTCTCCCAGAGGTCAAAAATAGCCGTCTATGAGAAGATGTGGTCGTACATGAAGTCAGCCGAGCCTTCCGTGTTCACCAAGACGACGGCGGATGGGGTGGCGAGGGTGCGGAAGTCGAAGGGGAAGTTTGCCTTCCTGCTGGAGTCCACGATGAATGAGTACATCGAGCAGCGCAAGCCCTGCGACACCATGAAAGTTGGCGGCAACCTGGATTCCAAGGGCTATGGTGTAGCAACCCCCAAAGGCTCAGCATTAAGGTGGGTGGAATAATATAACAATATCCATGTTGTTATAGTATTCCACCTACCCTGATGTATTGTGTTGTCATTTTCTTTCTTGTGGATTTTGAGGTAACTTTAAAGTTTAAAATCTTCAATATTCCATGGAGTTAAATAAGACGGTAAATTACGGTTTCGTTTATTTAATGCATCCGTTTTATTTTAGTGTTCTCTTCGTGTTGTCCTTTCTGATTGTTTGTTGCTGTTTTAATTTTACAGTTCAATGGCTTTTTCAATTTAAATGGTAAAAGCCGAGTTAACCTGCCATATGTGACGAATGTTAACTGCATGATGTGGTGTTCTTGTTACTTTTTTTCTCAAAGACGGTTTCCCCATCCCGCACACTTCAGTTTTGAGCAGATGTTATCCTCCATGCCACCTTCCAATATTTAACCCTGTATTTGCTGTACAGACATTTTGATAGCTCCACGTTCTGTGAAATTTTAGCCAATTTGTCCTCTTGTGCTCCTTTTTTTATACGTTACGATTTCCTAAGCATTTGTGCATTTTTTCTTACAAGCTATGTTTTATCGTTTCAAGAAATGCTGTTAACCTGGCAGTATTAAAACTGAATGAGCAAGGCCTCTTGGACAAATTGAAAAACAAATGGTGGTACGACAAAGGAGAGTGCGGCAGCGGGGGAGGTGACTCCAAGGTCAGCCTCAATGTCACCACAATCGGGTACCTTAGCAAAGAGTAATCGGCAAGGCTGTTATTTTACTTCTCAAGAAAAAAAAAAACAAACCAAAAAGCACAAAAAAGAACGTACATTAAAATCATTTGAATAATTCTGGTGGGGAAAAAAAGCCATTTGCTCGGCCAGTAGCTCTTTTAAAGAAATGGTCTTATTTAATGTAGTCAGCAGGCTTGGTCAAGCTTGGAAACCTTATTTAACTAACAGATAGAAAGTCTAGTCTTGGTGGGACCTACACAGAGCAAATCAGTACTTGCAACTGTACAAGGAACTGGTCACATCTGTCCGCCGTACTAATGCCTGAGGACAAGGCTTCAGTCCTTCTCCACGCTTTAGCTGTGATGCAGAGTGGTTTTTGAGAGGCTTTTTTTGCCAGCACATGCATGGAGGTGAGGGCTTCCTTCTCCTTTGTTAGGGAGGGGTCAAGCAAGGCAGTACCAGCACATGCTGCTTTGCTGGGCTGGACCGGTGCCACCAGAGTGCCTGGGAAGAAGCCTCATCTCTGGAGAATTGATGTGGGGGGGGGTCTGTAGCTCAGGGGAGGAAAAGGAGGCTGCTCATCTAATCGCAGTGTGGGGTTGAGAGAGAAGACAGTCATAGCAAAGATATTACACAGAGATGGTAGTCACCTGTTAATGGTAAAATAATAGCAGTAATCATAATGTGTAGGGAGCTAGAGCTTGCAACAGGTGAAGCTGAGAGGAGGTATGTTGCTTGCAGCAGGGAAGTGTGTTGATGCACTAAACTACAAATGAATCTTAAGGAAAGAGGCTGTGGTAGTTTTGCTTAGACTATTCAAATGTCACCTTTTGTACGCCACTGACCAGACTTCCATACACCCCTGTGCAGGAGCACTGCATCTGTGTTTGCTGTGACGTGGATTAAAATCCGTGCTCCAGTGACAGCAGTGGCAAAGCTGTCACTGCCTTCTGCTGAGCTGAGGCTTCCCCGAGTCTTCCAGGCAGCCTGCAGGGTAGTGAGACTCTCAAAGTTGCTTGAATGAGCTCCTATATTGCAAACCCAGTGTGCTTTCATATTGCCAACCTTACGCTGTAACACTGGCAATTGCTACAGTCTTTAACCTGGTAAGGACAAGCTGTAGCTAGAGCAGGCTGGGTACAACTGGTCACCTTGGGTACAGGAATTGCAAATAAATTAATTTCAAATACACTTATCCTGAAAAGTACTCAGACTCATTTTCATAGTGACAATCTCCTACAGCTAGTAAAACCAGTTCCTTAGGAGCAGTAACTCCTAATCTCTCTTATAAGAATGCTCCAGCTTTGGTCCAAAATCAATAATAACAGTATTTTCAGTAAACTGCAGTTTTGGACAATTACTGCAAATTACTGCTGCATTCTATTAATGAGTTGCTTACAGTTGGCTACGTAGCAGATTGCTCAGCTACTCATCTCTGATGCTAGCACAAGCCACTGTGTAATCATAAAGGAAGGAGAAGCTCTCAAACTCAGATTTGTTCAATAACTGGAGGTCTGCAGTGCTCAGCAGCAGCCTGAAGATGAGCACGAGCCTTTTTATGCTTCTTAGCTCTGCTGCTCATCCTTCGCATAACATTTAGATATAATGTTATACTTGCCAGTGTATTAAACGTTTAACATTCTCCTGGGATCCAGCACCTCATTGTCTCATGCTGCCTCTGTGAAAGAAAACCCTTTGTACAAACCAGCTTCAATGAACTCCATTGCTTTGAGTTCATTGAATTAAACCCAGCCAACTAATGCTTATAGCCCTCAGGAAACTAAAAAGGATTTAAAAAATGGTCACAATTAGGGCAGGGCCATTCTATTTTTTACTTGTGCTGAAAGACCTTTTTCAAAGAGCAGCGCCATCCCTTGGCTCTGGTCAGGTAACGTTAAGGGAGTGGAGTCAGGTCTGCTGTGGTAGAATGGTTTGATACCCAGTGAAGAGGGAAGGGGAGCAAACACAACGACATGCACCTTGCTGGTTTAATCCATAAATCACAAAGCACTGTCTTTCTGCAGTTATTCATAGCACTGTGGTGAAGGACTGCTTGTTTGTTTAAGCTGCAGACATTGCCTCTCGGGGGCATGGCTCAGCCAGCAGAAGTCCATAGGGAGGAGAATGGGAATCAGACAAAACCTCCCACCGAAGACTAGACCAGGGGAGGCAGGGAAGGGGTTAGCTGTTGTTTCCAGATATGTTGTAAATCGGGGGTTTTTCGTTATGAAGGTGGTTTTCTTTCAAGGTAGTGTTTTGTAGGCACCGAATGCCACAGGCTGTGATGCCACGGTGTTGCAGCAGGTAGGTAGGTGTCTTTCTGGGCACACACACCCCACATCGACAGCCACTAATGCCCAGTTCAGGCGTCCCCAGCCCCACAGGAGCCCTGCTGCCCCTCTGGGAGGGTGAGCACCAGTGCTGCCCTCCAGGCGCACCGACACTTGCTGGCCTCTCTCTTCTCCTCTCATTCCTCCCATCAGAACCCTGAGTTGCCCTTGTCATCTCATCCCATCTCTCTGGTTAATTGTTTCTATGAACATGGCTTCATTTATAGAGCATTTCAGAGGAGTCGCATCAGAACTTTTCTTCTTTTCCCTTAAAAGAGGTGACAGCTGTGGGGGATTGCAGGGGACGGGGTGGTGAAGGTGCCTCAAGCGGAGATATAGACCTTGCACCCTGTCACACAGGGCAGCACAGGGACCATTACTCACTCGGGGCAGCTCTCTCTACCAGCTGAGCTGACAGAACACCTCTCAGCTTTGCCAGTAGGGACCCAGGCTTGGGAAACAGCCGCCCCGAGTTCGTAATCAGCTGCTTCCTACATTGTGCCTGTAGCTGTGAGTCGTTGCAGACTGATGGTGCCAGTGTCTTAAGCTGAACTCCTCTGTGCAATCTAACGTTCTAGCCTATGCTGAAGGCCAGAGGTAAGTATGCAGCCTGTTTGCTTCTGCCGGTGCCCAGTGTTGTCCCGCACAGGACCCAGCACCCAGAAACTCCCTCCCATGCTCCTCCTCCCTGCGGTTAGCATGTGGTTCGCCTGTGCTTGGAGATGAATGCTTCCAAGTTGTGAGTTCACCTCTTGTTATTGTGTCTTCATCACCATTGGAAAATTAAACAGTCACTTCACATGTCACAAGGATTTTGAGTCTTGTAGCAGGAAAAAGAAAAGGTATTCAAATTAACTTCCTGCAAGTTTCGGGATCTGTTTGGTGACACCGATTGTAATGTTAGTCCTGTGCTGCTGGGGTCCACATGTACTTTAAGGCTAAAGAGATTGTGCTGTTTTAATGAGATTATTTTAAAGGCCCAAGCTGATATATGTCTCATTTTCAGTGCTAGCAGTATATGCCAGCGCTGGTGTGGAGCAGAGGGTGCCAGTCTGCCCTGCAGTGTCTTGGCTGTCGGTACTGCCCTGGTGAAGGGAGTTACCCAGTTCAGTAGTGATCCTTATTTAAGAAATCCAAAGGGAACATGCTCCATCCATGCGTGATTTGTCTGTGATGCATGTCAATATGTGTGCGCTGACTTGGCTGGTGCAGACATTCTGGTACATGCATCAAAATGTGTTCACTTAGCTCTCCTAAATGAGCATGGATTTAGTTTCATCTGTTGGATTCATGGTAAATTATACCATCTTCAAATTCTTCTGTACATGTGAGCTGAGTTCTCAATTGTGAGAGAATGCAAAATAGTTATAAAAAAAACCCCAAAACATATTCCAGGAAATATGTTCATGTATTATGAGTTTGGAAACTAATTATTTTGTTTATTATGCAATCCTATCTGAGCGATGGCTGAATAGGAATTTAACAAGCAGTAGACAAAAGGGGATGCAGACAGTTGTAGCAGGCTGAGTGACTTCAGTGAAACTAATTATTCAGTTGCATAGGAACAATTTTCTGCTAAGATAAATTTCTGTAGTTCTGCTGTTGATACATTTCTTGTATTCTTACACCTTCACGGTAACATTTAATGACAACCAACACAGAAGGAGAATGTTTGAGTGCAGCATCTCGCCAAATTAGGGTGCCAAGATTCCCTGCTAATTATTTGACTTAATTTCTTTAATATATTCTTTTTTTAGGCTGATACCTCTTTTGGAGTACATCTGAAATGACATGTGATGCAATACTACTCCGTTTTTCGGTTGCTTCTTTTTAATCATAGGATTACTTTTCCAGTGTGCCAGTTGAGTTCTGCCCTCAGAGCCACGCTCCATAAAGCTTCACATTCCCAAGCCCTTCTGAAATGTGAGTGTGGCCATTAGCAGATGGAATCTGTTCCCCCATTTCTTTGTGCAGTTTTGCTTTGGTACATTTTCAGCGCAGCCATCAGCATTTGTGGCATCATTTTTTTAAGTGGCATATTTTTAGAAGAAATCTGTTCTGCATTACTTTAGATGATACCTGACATCTGAAGAGCGCCATTGCCAAACGTGCTCTGCTTTAAAGAGAGTATTTTCCAGAGGAAGTATTTCCCAAGTTTCCCCAAGGAAAGGGCCATCTTAAAAAGATGCAACTCAATTTATTTGAGCAATTTGTTTGAAATTATGTTAATCAGCATGAATTTACGTGCCACCCATTCTACAGGCCTGGGTTATGAGCTGGAAAAAGATAAAATGGCTGGTCAGAGCCAGTGGCAGTAGCATGGAGCTAATTCATGCTCAGAGCTAGGAAAGTAATATGAAATTATCGTATTGTGCAAATTAGTGACAAAGCAAAAGAATACTTTAAAAGGAAGACATCAGAGTATTTGTTTAATTGACAGCTATTAGTTTATAGCATATTAGGACAGAATACTGTGTATGTTTAGTGCCAATAATGAAGTCTTAATGCTCTAGGAGTTCACTCGAGCATCTCACTTAGAGCATTGCCAAGAAGGGCAGAGAGCCTGCTCTGGTTTGCAGAAATGTCTGTACTGCTTGAGAGTATTTTCCTGGGATTGTAACTAGGAGGCTCAGAATGAGAATTTGGGACAAGCAGGTTGCCCAGGCTGGGAAGGAGCTGGTAGAGTCAGGGTTGGCAGTTGAGAATTAAGAACAGCTTTGTTTTGCCTGCATAACCTTTAGCATTGTGGGGACTAGCTTTGCTGCCTTGTTGAAGGTGGACCTGAGTGTGCAAGGAAACATGCTTGTGCAGCGTTAACTGTGGCAGAGCCAGGCCTCATGCAGAGGCACTAATCCTGCCTTCATGGCCACAAGGAATCTTAAAGAAAGACTTATGACTCCTGCACTCATTTGGAGTGCAGCACCTGTGGTGCTGAACGGTTAATACCCATAAATTGCTTGCATGAGTCATTTATCCTGCATTGTAAGCATCAGTACGGGAAAAGCCGAGGCACAGCTCCTTGGGACTGAAGAAGGAAAAAAGGAAAACCAGAAGCTCAAAGTAAGGCTCCCAGCAGCAGGAGCAGGGTCCTTCCTTTGAGCATCTCCCAGGGCGTCTGGGCTTGGCTGTTCCCTCTTTAATGGTAACTGCTGTCGCTTTACATACAAAGGGAAAAGTAAATGCCTTTCTTCTTCTTCTTCTAAGTAATTCTGATGTTTCAGCATTGAGCTCACGTTGGAGGACGCAGGCACTTGTGCTGCTCTGGTGGATTTCTGTGTGCTCGCCAGCACTGTTATCATGAGTTGGACACCTCTAGCTTTATACAAGCGACGTAGCTGTTCTTTGAAAGTCTTGTGTAGCCTTTGGACTAAACAGCAGCTGCCTGAGGAGCCTGAGAGCAGGAAGCAGAAGAAGCCATCCCAAGAGGAAAATAAATCATAGAAGATGGGGGGAAAAATGAATGTGTCTAGAGGCAAGAGAAAGAGAAGGTGAGGGGATAGCCTGCGCGCAAGGTAAGTTGAGTCTTTTGCTCATATCCATCCAGGTTAGAAGGATCCAGGCAATGACAGGAAAGATCCCTGTTGTTTCAGATGTTGTAGGCTTGAGTGTGATACAGAGCATCTGCCCTCCCTTATTCTGCCTCCCTGTTTGGGTAGTTCTTCCTCCCACCTCCTTGGCATATCTGCACCTCCAGTCTCAGGCACTGCTGTGAATTAACTACAGTGACTTGTTATGGCTTGCATTTCCTAATCCAATAGGCATGTATTATTGCATTAGCACTTGGCATCTCTATTAGATTATGATACTGTCAGTACAGAGTTTAATTTGTTTGAGCAACATTTATGAAACATATAAATATACTTTCCTAGAGACAGTTGCTGCTGGCAAATACAGGCTGCAAACTCTCTGCAGGAGCTTGCAGTCTCAGCTGGGAACAGCTCTGGCTCCGTGCAGGTGTATTCAGAGTGTGTGTAGGTGTCACAGTGACATCGTGCATCTGTGTATGTCTCCCAGTTAAAACATGGGAATTTAAAATGTATACTAAGTTACTGCAAGGAAAAAACCCACAGATCTCACGGGGATACAGTGGTTGCTCCAGCCTGCCTCTGAAAAAGAGTTCTTTTAGTGAGTTCAATGTTTCTTGACACTATGGAAAAACACAGTAATGAAGACTAGAACAAAGTTCAGTTATGAAGAACTCTTGCAGCTACTGAATACTCAGCAGTAACTAGAAAGCCATCCAAACAGATGATTTGACTAGTGCTGTGTTCAGCACCCTTTGCAAAGCCCCTGGTTTGCAGGCATTTGACATCAGAGCCAGACTGCAAGCAGTGTGCCTGTGCAGGAGTCACTAAGGCCCTCGAACAGAAGCAGTCCTCGCTGGCTGACACCCCATGTCATGCTGCAGGAGAAGCCACCACCTGTCTCCATCTCCCATAGCTGCAGGCTCTGTTGCTGGCAGTGCCACAGTGCAAAGAAACGCTAAAAACTGCTTTGTGTGCTGTTTCATAGGGAAGATTTTTGTCATCCTGTGACAGTAACAAAAGGCACAAAAGAGGCAAAACATGCAGCGATATCCTGAAGGAGGGTCCTCACCCAGCTGTGGGATGGCCTCAGGTGAGGCCATGGCCAGCACTGTCAGCGGGGAGCTGCAGTCCCAGGGTACTGCTCATGGGCACCCGTGGCCTTGGTGCCTTCAGCAGCAGGAACTGCTTCTGGCTCTGCTGTTGAGGAAAAACAACATCCTTCCGCCGCGGGATTTATTGCTGTGCCCGATGCCTCCAAGCACTATCCCAGCCATCAGCATGCAGTGTGTTTCTTAGTGCCTGCGGGACTGGAGCTTGAGGCACTCAGTTTTAATCTTCTAATTTTGAAAGAGCTTTGTCTTTTCAAACTAGATGGTTTCCGCTTTTATCCCTTCTGCAAACCCGTAAAGCATTTCAATCCCTCAAATGCTAAATCTTGTAGATGTGCAGCTGCTGGTAGCACAGAGCAGCGAAAAAATGGTGCGGGTCTGAAGTGGTAGCGAAAAGCAACCAAGTGTTCGTTTCTTAAAGAAGAAATGCCTGGTGCTTTTTCCATGAATTCCATATTAAACGTACAGTGTGAAATACAGAAGATCACTTTCTGAGACAGAAGGTGACAAACAGGAATAGTGAGTGCCCTTATGTTTTTCTGCCTTTATTTTCAGGGCTCGTGCTTGAGGTACCACATAACTGTAGTTTTTAAACAAACAGTGGGTTTTCGTGATATGCCCACTTCCATCTGGAAGTCTTCCCCCCCACACTTATGGGTGCATAGCAAAACATGAAATTGTGACACAGAGACACTGCTAAATTGTTAAATTATGACAGGCAGATAGATTTGAGCTCAGGAAGAGTGGAGCTCTTGGACAATGCATTCACCCGCAGGTTCCGTATCTAGTCAGAAGCTATTTCAGTAACAAGATCTGACAAAAAGCCCATTCAATAGTTAAGGATCAGGCTGGGATTTATAGAACTTGGGGGAATAAAGTGCCTTATTTGATTTAGATGGGTCTTTAACCTCAAGCAATGCCCTCTAGAGAATAATCACTGGTATCTCTGATTTGGTATCACTTCCTGGGTTGTTTCTATCTTTATAGTTCAGCGATACCAAGACGGTTGTTAGTGAGATTTATGTGGTGTCCTGTCAAATTAAGCAGAGTGCCCTGGCTTCATTTCTGCATCTGTCAGTGCCCTGTGGGCCATATAACTGGCTTGGAGACCCGGTGGGGGGCCATTGGCCTTGTGGCCCACTCAGGTTGTGTGAGCAGGACTGGAGGCCCCATTAGCATCACCCTGCCTTCTGCCCAGCAGAGCTGAGCGGGGAAGGTTGGTGATGTGGCATGATGGCTTTGAGGGGTTCTCTGCGGTGCTGGATGTGTGGGGCTGAAATCTCAGTGCAGAGCTATAGTGCAGTCATTTGGGGTTGTTCTCCCTGTCCCCTTCAGATATTTACCTTTCAGAGCATGGTAGAGGTGATGCTTCACATGTGTCCGCAACAAGCTTCCCCTGAAGTCAGTGGAGTTTGCCAGTGATACCGACAGGAACAATTAATTCACTGTTTTCAGTAGTTTACCCCTGAGGATTTTTGGAAGCATTCTGAATTAAGAAAACGCCTGTTTGTGCATTAGCCCACTTGCTTTTCCTCTGACACCCCTGAGGATTTTTGGGAGCATTCTGAATTAAGAAAATGCCTGTTTGTGCACTTGCTTTTCCTCTGACACCAGAGGTGGATTTTAGAAACCTGAGCATTTAATGTCTAAACTCTCTGATGTTACAATGTTGTTGGTTGGGTTGTGCTGATGTCAGCAATCCCAGGGATGCTCCAGCCAGCAAGGACAGCTTTGGTCATTAGAAACAAGAGAAAAACAATTGCTGCTGTGTGAGAGTGCTCTAAATATGTCAAATTCCTAGATTAGGTAAAAATAACAGGGATTAGTAATAAAAGAAGTCAAAAAAACACTTTATAAGGTACTAACCAAGACCTGGTACCACAATGGTCTTTGGCCTCTGTCACATCACTGGGATGGGAGGGATGCAGCTCTTGGTCTGGCTGCACGGCTCGGCAAGGATCTGCACGCTGACTCGGAGGGAGGACGTCACACTGCATTCGTATTGCAATATTCAGAGGACCATATTTGCCAGAAACCTCCTGTGGCTTTTTGTTGCTCTCATCCCACAAATTGGCAATAAACCTGGCCTAGCCAGATATTGGACCAGATTTACAGCTGCTCTGTGCCTGTGTGGTATGACACAGCTGGAGCCCAGGGCTGTCTTTGGTGCTGTGACTTTGCCTCCCCTGATGTACCTAAACGGCCAGTGCCAGGGCACATCATAACACAAACAGCTTTGCTGTAAGTACCACATCCCTAATGATGTGTACCTGCTTTTCCATGGCGCTTCTCCAGCCAGTTACTTGACATCTGATGTTGTACTGCCAGAAAAAAATGAAAAAGGGCATGTTAGTGACCATGCAGGATTTTTCACTGTGGCAATGTGTATTAAATACATGGGGCTGTCATGCCTCGGGCCTTCTAGCCAGACCTGTTACCAATGGACGAGGCTCCTCTTGGCCATGTCTACCGTACTTTCGGACCCAGAACCCATCTGACTTGTGAGAAGGATCACTGTTGCCACTGGCCTTAAATTTCTTAGCTTCATCACTGAGAGAACTCTGTCCCTGAGTGAGATGGCACACAGCCCTGCCCGGTGTCGGTGGGGATGCAGATGCCCTGCCTGTGTAGCACTGCAGAAACCAGCGAGCCCTCCTGCATGGGGACCACTCAGAGGAGCAGTGGAGCTGTGGTGGTTGGAGCTCTTGCCTTGCTGCTTGCATCATTCTGAGCCAGCGAGGTAGCCAGACATCCCTCCCTGGGCTGAGGTGCCAATCAGCTCTTCTGCAGCTTGTTCTCTGCTATCCTGAGCCACAGCCCTGGGCATGAGTGGACGAAGGACATTTTCAAGACCTGAGAGGAGCTCTCACTGCTGATGTTATTCTGGTCTTCCTTCAAGCTCATGGGTGATTTCTTCACCCTCTACCCCTGAAATAAACCTACATTTGGACTGAAGATGCTGCAAGCATCTTCAAGTGTTCATCTGCAAGTGCGGAGAAAATGCCATGTTGTACCCTGTACACCAGATATTCTAAGGAACATCAGAAACTGGCTGATGATGAGTGAAGCACCTGGAGTTTGTAAAACCCAGGAGGTGAAAGGTGCCAGGGCAGCCTTCTGGCAGCCCCGCTGCCTGAGAGATTCAGTGCCACCCGTGTGCTGCCCACCCCATCCTGCACAACTGAAGAAGCCCTTTAATTAGTGCTCCAAAGAGCCCGTACTTGGTACAACTTTTCTCTGCAGCTCCCTCTTCTGGAAGACTGTGTCTAAATCTTCTGAATTGTGAGCAGTGGTTCATCTGGTTTGAGGGAGCAGTGTGCTGTCTGCCCTGTTCATCTGCTCTCCTTGGCAATGATCATTTTTGGGTATAACATTTATATTGCATCCATTAGAGCATGGAATGGGATGTGAATTATCCAAAGCTGTTCCAATCACCACTTAAATCTTTATGGATTGCAAGTAATAAACATAACTACAGTGTTGCTGAGACTTTATACCACTAAAACACCAGTTACACAGAGCCAGTGAAACTCTACAAATTATTGGGTGAGATTTTCAGGCCCCAAAGTGACTTTTGCTCCTTAATCTCACCAGCTCTTCTCTGTATCACCTGCTGTGACTTGTGAGGACCAAACCAAACACTGGCTATAAAGCCACTAGCATCAGTACATCCCATTGCTCGTTCCTGGAAAACAGCCCTTCCCTGGCAAGATCAGGATGTTCTTTCATAAATTGACAGCACTTTTCCAAGAAGCTGCTCACTCTCTGCTGTGCAGTGTGAGTTCATTCAGCAAAGGGTCCTGTTTGCAGCACAGGCACATAAACACAATGGCCAGTAATTAGAATCAGATGGCCTAAAGAGCAGCCTGGCCAGCTTTTGCAGTTGTATGTGGGACTTCAGCCTGCTGGGTCTCTTTCTTAAGCCAGTAGAAGCTAGAGTGATGGCACTAGGTAAAATACCTGGTTTAGGGTTATCTACTTTATGTAGGTGCAGGAGAAATCATGGAAAAGAACCTAAAATGTCATTAATCAAATTAAAAACCTGTTACAATTTATTTGAGAGGGACAGAAATTATGCCTTCGCACAGTTGGAGCTGATAAAGGACTATGTCTTCTACTTCAAACTTATTTTAGCCAGAAAGAAGTATTATAATGCTACCAGTTCTCTCAATGGACATAAAAATTACTGCAACTAACCTGAAATTGGTGCTGTGGTGAGTGGAGGCAGGGCAAGAAATCCCTCAGACAGGGTGAGCGTGTCTCAAAGAGAAGTAAGAAGAGAGAGCAGATGGCCTCTGCACCATCGTGTTCCCTTTTTTCCATATGAATGGCATGGATGGAAAATAGGTAGTAATGAAATAGAAAGAAAAAGCATACAGCAGCTCTTTCTTCTGAGGGATGATCTCACACGATAGCTTGGGGAACATACTCAGGCTGGCAGCAATGCTGTATTGTATGCAAGATCGATGCTGATGACAAAGAAGTGCTGTCACAGTTCCTGAATTTGGAGGGAGAGGTGGCCAGAAGTTTTAAACTGAACCCAAAACTTTGGGGACCTAGTTCAGGGGTGAGATTTCAATGACTGAATGCACATTGTCTGTCAAAAATCTATCTATCAGCATCATCCTGTCACCTGGGGCCACCAGCAACAAGGGTGCAGCAGGACTTTGGGGGCTGGTGTCCTGAGCCAAGGGGGGCTGAAATGCAGCAGGGAGGAGGCCCCCGGCCCACAAAGCAAAGGGAAGAGGATATTCCCTTTGATACGGTTGTGTTTAGGAAAAGACTAGCACAGCTTGGTTTCTAGCAGTAACTGACGGCTGAAGAGGAAGGTACTGCAGCCAGCACCCGAGCATGTCTCCTCCCAGGGGAGCAGAGAAACCAAACTGCTGAAACACCAATGAAACCCACCTCTGTCCCAGGTGTAAAATCATGTTTGCAGCCAACTCTGATGAAGTGAAGCCTGTGAGAACAGATGGGCTCTGATCTTCTTAAAGTCATGCCTCCCAAATTAACCATAGCAAATGGCTTAATTTGCTGTCTGGGACAATACTGTTCAGTATGAGGCTTGTGGTACCATTTCTTCCAGTCATTTGTAGATGTCAGCAAAAAAGATCTTAGCAGAGTTTGGTAAAGCTGCCAAACAGACCCAACCTCATGTGGTTAAGCCTGGACCAGCCAAACCTACTACATGTGGATGAAAAGCACAAGCAAGCAAACAAAAATACCCTTCAGTTATGATGAGGAAGAAAACAACTGCAAGTTTCTGTGACATCCAGAACACTGACATCCTGATCCTAATTGCCTCAGCTTGTTTTCTTGGGCATACAGAGCACAACAAGAGAACAACATTTTTCTTTGATAAAAGCAACCAAACTAATAGAGAGCTGGTCTGGAAACCACACCGGGGGAGATGGAAAAGAATGCTGTCATGAATTAAAGCAGACAAAAAACAGATGAAGCCACCTGGGAAAGGGCTGAGGACCTCATAGGATATCCCATACAGCCCAACAGCAACCTAATTAAATAAGCAGCTGGAAAGCACATAATTACCCCAGGAGAAAGATGAGGAAATGGAAGCCTTTTGAGACAGAGACCCAGAAACTGAGTAAATGATCCTCTGAGCTGGTTTTGGGCAGCACAGCTGGCCAGGGAGACAGGTAGACAGCTGGGACTCAGCCTTCCTCAGGGGATCTGGGCTCATTTAGTCTCTCCATTCCTCTGCCTCTAAGGCAATAAAAGAAAATCCCTCCTCAAACAAACAGTGCCTGGGCAAGCTGTGAAGAATCCTCTTCCTGCAGCCAACAGCCCTCACTCCCAGAAGAACCCTGCACTTCCCTCTACAATGGCCAACAAAACACTTCTGCATCTTGATAGTCTTTGACCTGCCAGCATGGGCAGGGTGCTGGTGCTGCCCAAGGACCTCCTTTGGGACGGGTTGAGTTGCAAGCTGAGGCACAGTGTGGAGGATTCACATTCAGTGTGCGCTGGTGAGCACTTGCCGAGAAAAATGCCACGATCCAGATGTCCGTGGGGATCTCAGCCAAAGCCATGCCTGGCTGTTAAATGGAACAAGCCTAGACAGCTACTCAAGAGATGAGCAATTGGAAAATGTACCAGCAACCAGGCTTACTTTTCAGTATATTTACTTGGGAATCTGGGACCTGAGGGGTCCATCCCACACCAGCTTACATTGTACCCCCATGGATGACGGCGCTGGAGCGGGGGCTGCAGAGACCACGTCTTCTCCCACCATCAGGTCGCTGAAATGCTGCTGCACTGGGGAGCAGATCATGCCTTAAGAGGTCTTGGGATTAATTTCCTGGAAGCAGACAAAATCGTTCCTTAGAACTTTGAGTGAACAAGCTGCACTGTATGCTACACAAATTAGTGCCTTGTCTGGCAGATTCAGAGGGCTGCTTTGCCCTGGTACACGCTGTTCATCCCAGTGCAAAGTAGCAGAGCCAAGGGAGGCTGGAGCTCACTCAGGCAAAGTCCTGGTTGTCTGTGTGTTGTGGGGATGGGATGGGCACAGGCAGGGGAGGACAGGCACCAGCTATTGCTCTGTGTCAGACTCGCTTCCAACAGTTCCTTACATGACCTGTCCATCTCGTAGCAGCCACCAGCAGTCAGCCCCATGTCAAGCCTACAGCCCCCCGGCACTGGAGCAGCTCAGCATGGAGACAGCTCCACCAGCAAAGGGTGCTTGCTCTGCTCCTCCTGCCAGGACAGAGGGACAAAGCAAACCACCTCAACCTGGGCACTACCTCATCTGACAAACAGGGCCATGAAAAACTATAGTGAAAACCCCAGTTCAGGCAAATTCCCATCTGTTTAGTTAAGATAATTTTAGTTTACTACTACTTTTTTTTGCTTGGCAATTGCGTGTGTGCAATTAGCTGCAATCTTGACTCTAAAAAAAATATAAAGCACCCTAATTAGCATATTAAGCCTCTTCATTTCCCAATACTGTATAATGTTGTGAAAGCTAATCTATAATGTATTGGGTACTATGCAAATTCTCTGTACTCCATATGGGGTTTATAAAGGCATGCAAATTAAAAATAGGGTTTGGAATAGGACTGGGGGGAGGGAAGAATTTGCACAATAAAAAATGCGGATGGGGGAAAGGTGTTTATAACCTTCTCCCTATTGTTTGTGTATTCTCAGATGCACAATGCTTTTCAAAGCGGAGAGATGTATTGCATAAAATCTCTCCAAATTGGATAGTTTTTAAATGAAATTTAAAATGAGAGCGTTGTTCTCTAAGCAATAATCCACACCACGCTCTCTGCTGGGGCTTGTAATGGGTCGCTAAAGGTACTCAGCTTCCACTGACTTGCATTGCAATCTCGCATGGCTTCGTGTAGCATCTTTGCCTGAGTATCACCAGGGTCCTCACCCACAACACAGCTGCCCAGGAGGGCCCACGGGGACGGTTTGTCCAGGACTTGGCTGGTCCCCAGCAACATAAACCAACGGGGCCAGTGCATTACCTGCAGCACCCAGGGCTTTTGCGGTGCCTGTGGAGCGTGCTTTGATCCTGTTGATGTTTTATAGCCATGCCTATAGGTGATGCAGGCGTAGCAGTGATACAGCTGGGGTTTTACGATGCCGCTGGCTGGTGGTGGAGCGGCTCTGTGCAGGCTTCCAGAGCCGAGCCAGCACACACGGTCTGTCTGGTGCGGCTTGTCACTGCCGCCCGTCGGCTGTGCCTGGCTGGGTGCACGCAGCTTCCCTGATTGATGCTTAATTAGATTACAGCTGCTGCTTAAAAATAGCCGGTTTATAAAAATAACATCTTGGCTGCTGTCAGAGCGAGCCCTGCGCAGACCGGCAGGCAGGGGGGCGGCC
>NW_009931614.1:0-11699 GCF_000696875.1 Nestor notabilis | reverse complement strand
TGCCTCTGCCTGGCCAGCCAGGGAGCTCTGCTCACACAGAGAGTGCCGCATCGCTGCCTCCGGGACCAGGGACCACCGGTTCTCCCCACCTTGGCAGGTTTCCCCCTGCTTTTTCCCTCCCTACTGGCCTTGGTAATGCCACGCAGGGTCACACTGGTGCAGCCCATGGAGCATTCAGCTCAGAAGCTCTTGAACGTGCTCATTAGTCTTATGGTATCCCACAGCCTGTCCTGCACAGCCTGTCCCCGCACCGTGGATGCTGCCTCCCAGGGCTGCACCTCACGCCTGTCTCCTCCCAGAGCACACACAGCTCCTCTGGCAGCGCTTTTCAACACCAGCCACCAACAGGGCTCACGGCCACCTCGCAGGCAGCTTTTTGGCAGATGAGGGAACAGGGCTTTTCTTCACCAGCTGCTTCTTACAGTATCTACCTCTGCTGCTCGAGGGCTCTGAGCCCTCCCAGCCTGTGGACATTGCCCTAAGTGACACTGTGTAATTAAGCTTGTAATTAGGTGGGTTTGTGTAGGTTGTGCTGCTCTTTCTACTGGGTCTGTCTATGCAGAGAGTCACGCACTTTGGGCAGAGGTAGGAGATAGGCAGGATATCTTTGGGAGATAGGCAGGGAGCAGCAGAAGTGAGAAGTGAGGCTGACACTAGGGCAGGCATGGCTGAGCTCCTGCATCTCCTCCACTGACAGCAGGCATGGATGGACCCACAGCGGGGCATGTTGCAGGGCAGCCATGTGTGTGTCTGCCTAATGTTTTATCCCATGCAAAGTGGCACAGCATCATTAAGGATAGGGGCCCATTCCTTTCATTCCCACCAACTGCCCCACACAGCCATGAAGTGGAGATCAAAGCTGTTCAAGCAGGAACTGAGGATGTTCCTAACAGAGGGGGCCTGTCTCATGGAAACAGGCAGGAAAAACCCCAGGACATCACACAAGAAGGACATGGAAATGACAAAATCCAACTGAGGACTTATCAGGCACTGTTTTCCCACAGGGAAGGGACGGGTATGCTCAAGTCTCCCTGGGCTTGTAGGCTGTTGACAGCACCACAATCAGCATCTCCCTTCATCCTTCTAATCCTTCCTACCCTGGCACTTCAGCCAGTGTTTCCATGTTCACTCGTTTGTTTCATAAAGGTCCGTATTTGCTTATTACGTGCTGGACCAGCACGCTCAGGATGCAGCAGCTCCAGGGGAGAGCAGCGCCCGTGCGATGCCTCCGAGCACAGCCTCCAAACAACAGCTGGAGCTGGAAAAACCACCACCAGCAGGGAAACAGCCAGGAGGGATGGCAAAACCTGCCTCCCTGAACCTGTTTGCTTTGCAGATGTACACATACCTGGCACAGTTACTCGCTGGTGGGGCTTTGCTGTCTGTTAGTGCAATATGAGGGGTCCTGCTAGATCAAACCCACCGTAAAGCTACTGTGAACGCCTGTGATTGCACCAAACTGGGAAATTGGACTTGCTTTGTTTCTACTACCTTCATTTAACAGTGAGTGCCGATTACTCAAAGCGATATGGGCAGGACCTGGTAATATAGCATTACTGTAGCATTAACTTAAGGGGATGATCCAGTTGCCTGCAGTGTAAATACTTTGTGGCCAGGAACCCTGCTTTATCGCTTTGTATAGTTTTAAAGTAGTTTAAAGATTGAATAACATAAAATAACATAATATAATGTTATTTATGTTATTTCCCACGTGAAGAACTCCTGTAAACCTTGCAGTATTGAAACTCAGTGAACAAGGCATCTTAGACAAGCTGAAAAACAAATGGTGGTACGATAAGGGTGAATGTGGAGCCAAGGACTCCGGAAGTAAGGTCAGTCGCTGAAGGTCTTTTTGTACTGATTAGCAATCACATTTTGACCCACTGTTTGTTTATACAAAGAATGACTTTCAAAAGTTGATATTTACATTTTGAAGGTTGAAAGAATAGAAAAAATAATTAAGTCTCTGAACGTGACAGCATTTTTCTTGTATGCAGTAACAGACTGTAGTTGTAAGTATGTTTTACTATTTAAGTATTTTGCTAGAAAAACATGGAGAGAGAAGCCCCCAAAGCCTCCCAGGCTGGTACCTTCATTTAAATGTGCAAGTTTCAGCACAGTCAATGTGTATTATTCAGGCCAGCACCTTTTCTTATTTTTAGTTTTATTGAAGAAAACACATTTTTGTTTCAAACTTGTGACTTACTTACATTCTCTACATGTCAGTTTGGGAAACAGTCACATGCTTGCTAAGGGTGGGCCATTTCAGGACAGGCCTGTAACAAGGGGAAAAAAATGCCCTTCCTGCCCTATTTCCCAATTCAGTTTGAAATTGGTTTGATTTTTTTAAAAATCTAGAAATACTATTAACTCATTATGTAACGAATATGTATTCTTTTTTATGCTGCTCTGAACCCTTTTGCTGCTGCAGTGCCCCGTCTCACACTGGCCACTGCTGTGAAGTCCAGTGGAGATCCCGCCCCTGCGGTGGCAGTGGATCAGCCCAGTAGCTGCACACTTAAATTGCAGGAAGTATGTACCTTACAGCACTCTGCTGAAAGGAAACACAGAGGATTTTTAGTTTGGTTTTAATGCTTATCGAGGCATTGAGGAGAAAAATCCTGTAGAAGTGCTGGGCTTGTTGGAGTAAAGGACGTTTTGAAAGGCACTGAGAGGAGAGATCCAGCTCCAGCTGAAATCAGTCACAGTCGAGTGCCTGACTCCCCTGGTGCCTTTGGAAGTGCTCTCTATAATCATTCAAACAGAAAACTGTAATTTGGAAGCACCCTCTCAGTGTTGGAGGACAATTTCAAGTTCCATCAAAGGCAATAATAAAAATTCATTGATTTCAGCTGGACTGGAAGTTGCTAAGGCACAACCCTGTAGCTGGTGTCTGAGATAAATTTGGGATTTTGGGACATCTGAATGTGCAGCAGCTGCAGAAGGAAACTGTGATTGAAAAGAGGTGTAAATGAGTAACAGCTTTAGTTTAAATGGCAGGATGTTTGCTACAACTAACTCTATGCAAACTTCCCATGAAGTGAACAGGTACTTACAAGGTAGACAGTATTTTATCCTGACTATATGCAAGTATTGCCCTCCCTGAAGGGACTTCTAAACCGAGCTCTGCCAGCAGGCATCCCGCAGGCACAGCCCCTTGCGTTATCTGCCTGTCCAGGCCCACCAGCGTCAACTCCATCCAGCCTGCGCAGCAGCAAAAGGGTTGCAGCAGTATTTAATCTGATCACAGAATCCTGTTTTAAAAACACAAGCCTTCTGCCCCCTCTGACATGTATTGAAGGAAGGTAAACCCTGGCCAGCCCTTTTTTGTGTGTTACGATGACTGGTTTTATTCAGTAACTATTTTCCCATGGTCACCAAAGGTGCTAGTTTAGCTTAGGGCCCTGCTGCTTGACCTTAAAGTAACTGACCATCTTCCTAGGGTGGTTTTTTTTTTCTCCTAACTGTTGAAAAAAAGGTAGATAAGTTTAGCAGCATCTCAATAATTTTATTTACATTCACCAAAACTAAGTGTTTTACTCTGTTTTAAACCTGCTGTTTTACACAGCCACTGCTTTCCCCATAGAGCATTCCCCGGGTGCCTTTGCCACCAGGGCTGCTCGGCCATAGGCAGATTTGTTCTAGGATGCTGAAGGCCTGGGGAAATCAGTGGCCAAAAAACCTCATTGCCTTGGAGTCAGTGAGAGACAGAGCAGTCACCGGGCTGCTGGGATGGGAGGGAAAGCAGTGAGCCGTGAGTGGGACACTGAACCCACGAGTGTAGTTATTCCAGCTAGGATTAAGTGCTATGTAGCCTGTTGTCTGTCTGCCTGCTCCTCACAGCAAAACTAACGTCGCGGCTCATTTCTCTTAGGACAAGACGAGCGCTCTGAGCCTGAGCAATGTTGCTGGGGTTTTCTATATCCTTGTCGGAGGCCTCGGGCTGGCCATGATGGTGGCACTGATCGAGTTCTGCTACAAGTCTCGGGCCGAGTCCAAGAGAATGAAACTCACCAAGAACACGCAGAACTTCAAACCTGCCCCCGCCACCAACACCCAGAATTATGCTACCTACAGAGAAGGCTACAACGTGTACGGCACAGAAAGTGTGAAAATCTAGGGGTACGGCAGCAGTCCGGGGCCTAAAACCCTCTGGGTTTTCTTTCTTTCTGGCTTTTTTTTCAGCTGTGTGTGATCTTTGTTGTGTGAATCAGCCACTGCTGCAAAAGGGCTTGTGAAACATCATCTGGTGGCCATCTCAGAGTATTAGTGATGTAAATGTCTTCCCTGAACAGAAGTAAGCTTGGTACCATCCTGTATCGTCAACAGTGACAGCTGTTTTCCTAGAATCACAGAATGATTAGAGTTGGAAGGGACCTTAAAGCTATCTAGTTCCAACCCCCTGCCATGGACAGGGACACCTTCCACTAGACCACATTGCGCAAAGCCTCGTCCAGCCTGGCCTTGGACACTGCCAGGGATGGGGCAGCCACAGCTTCTCTGGGCACCCTGTGCCAGCGCCTCAGCACCCTCACAGGGAAGAATTTCTTCCTAATATCTAATCTAAATATACCCTTTCTCAGTTTAAAGCCATTGCCTCCCTCGTCCTGCCACTACATGCCCTTGTTGAAAAGTCCCTCTCCAGATTTCTTGCAGGCCCCTTTTAGGTGTTGGAAGACTGTCGTAAGGTCTCCCCTGAACCTTCTCTTCTCCATGTTGAAGTGAGTAACTTCTCTCTCCAGCATTGTGTTAGTTCAGTGCATATAAAAGTGCTTTTGTTGGTTGCTTTAAAAAATATTGTCATCAGAGTTCACGTCTTTCTTGCTAGTGACCTCTTCCCCTTTATTTCTTAAGCTATAATCAGGCCAGGTAAGTGCTTTTAACAAGTCTCAAAAAAATCTACAATAGAACAAAGTCCACACTAGAAACCATGATTTCCGAGGCATCAAAAGTAGGGTTGAATTGCTGAAAAACTGAATGGAAGTCAGTTGAACTACTGACTCTGTTGGCCCATCACCCACAGACTCTGCCTCTCCCAGGCTAAGCTTTCCTGCCCCTCACCACCGGGCAGTGATGAAATCTTTCTGGTTTTGTTGTAGATCCTCCCCCTGACAGCACGCAAGAGGAGAAGCAGCAGAGAATGTGGCTACTTCATGGATTCGGACCACCTGAGCCAGTTGTACTCTCTCCGAGGTGTCAGGCATGACACGCGTTGATGATGGTGCAATGTACTTTTAATAGGAAAAACTGATATTTTTTTCCTTCAGTGCCTTATGGAAGACTCTGAGACTCACAACAATGCAAACCATCACCGAAATATTCTTGCTTTGCTTGAAAGAAGAGAAAGAAAACCGAAGGAAAGGAAAAAGAGAAAAGGAAAGAAAAGAGAAAAAAAAATAAAAGAGAAAAGAAAAGAAAAGAAAAGAAAAGAAAAGAAAAGAAAAGAAAAGAAAAGAGAAAGAAGAAAGAAAAGAGAAAAAAAAGAGAAGAAAGAAGAAAAGAAAAGAAAAAAAAAGAAAAAAAAGAAAAAAGAAAAAAGAAAAGAAAAAAGAGAAAAGGAAAAGAGAAGAGAAAGAAAAGGGAAGAAAGAAAAAGAAAAAGAAGAGAAAGAAGAAAGAAAAGAGAACAAAAAGAGAAGAAAGAAGAAAAGAAAAGAAAAAAAAAGAAAAAAAAAGAAAGAAAAGAAAAAAGAAAAGAAAAAAGAGAAAAGGAAAAGAGAAGAGAAAGAAAAGGGAAGAAAGAAAAAGAAAAAGAAGAGAAAGAAGGAAAGAGAAAAAGAGAATGAAAAGGGAAGAGGAGAAAGAGAAAAGAGGAAAAGGAATGGACAGGTAACAAGATACTAGTATGTGGAAAAAAAAAAATCTTGTACAAAAATCAGTGCAACAAAAGCCATTCTTTGATACCACTGCACAGTAAATGAACTTGTGTCCTGAAAGCAAACCGCAGCCGGTTTCATCAGCCACCCCAATCGTATCAAATTGTGAACCTCCTCCTGACACAAAGCCTCAGAAGTCTGCTGCGTGCGAACACGGACTGGCCTGTCACTGCTTGTACGAGCTGATGTCAAGATGTTTCTGTATTTACTTACCAGTGGTGTGATTTATTTTTGTTTCTGAGCCACTTTAACTCTCCAGCTAATCTGAGCAATTCTGTATAGCAGTAAAAGGTGGGACACCTGGAGAAAAGAAGCCGTGCATTATAGCCAGTTAAGGTCAATGACTGTGAATCTGTAAATCCAAAAGAAAGTAATCTGTGGAACTGCATGTCTTGCTTCCAGATCAGTAAATTAATTTCTTGACAAGGTAGCTGAAGTGCAGGCAGAAAATATTGCATTCCTGGGGTTTTCTTCTATCATCAGGCATACCTACAGGTGCTTTATTAAAATGACATTGGGTGGCTTTTAAAAAGAAAAAGAGAAGAAAAGCTACTTGCTGTTTAGGTTCAGACCATATATCTCTTTTCTTGCTGTGCATTTGCATTTTAATTCAGTTTAATATCAAGCAATGAAGCAAGAGAAGCACAGGTTAGTTTTGCCCAGGCCTGCTTCTGCTTCCCCCCTCCAGTTCTCTCACAACTAGCACTGTGCTCAGCTAATGCTTCTCCGGAATGGTCATTTTAAACCAGAAGTAAGGAAAGAGGATAGTAATTCAAAGTAGAGCTGCAGTTCCAGGGTAATATTAAGCGATCTAACATGACTCCTGCTAGTACTGTTATATTATATCAGCTCCTGCCAGCTCTTGATTCATGGCTACTGGTGAGAGGATACTCCTGTCCTTGCCCTCTCTGGGAAGAGGACACCGCGCTTCAGCTGACACTGGTACAGGTAGGGGCTCACTTATTACTCACATCAACGTCTTAGACAGCAGCAGCATTTCAGCCTTGAACCTCTGCCTGGAAACTACTTAACTTCATCTTAAAAATAAAATAAAATTTAAAAAAAAAAAAGCAAAAGACAAAAAAAACCCCTTTAAACATATTGTCAATCACATGGGAAATGTTCAGTGGAATATCTGCATACTAATTACCTCTAATCGACAATATGTATTTTCTGTAGTTTACTATAGAGTTTTATTTCATCAGTAACATACAATGAAAAGGAAACTCATTTAAACCAGTCTGACCCTTAGGCGTTTAGTTTGCTGATGATAGATTTGAACTTTTAATAGGATTTAAAAAACAAACAAAAAAAAAGATTCTATGGGGAAAGTCTTGTTAAAAATAAGTATTTCCAACAAATTGTAATATAAAAACCATTTTAAAAGCTCGTAGGAGAATAATTTATTGTTCGAGTTTTTAACAAGGTATTGACAACAAATTGTTGGTCAGTTTTCATTTTCTTTTCATGAAACTGTGATTTCTTTTCAACTTCTGAAGGCGACCACAGCCCCAGCGCGGGCGAGCTAAAGCTGTGCAGTACGAGTTGTATTTAAAACAAACGTTTTTCTTAAAAGCTGTATAAAAGATGTATGTTTATCAGATTAATTTTTAAGTGGCAGCTTCACACCAGTGAAGGGGGTTTGAGAAATGGTTTGATATTTTTTAAACTTGCATGTAAAGCTAAAACAAAATGTGTTGAGTGCTTACCAATCCCGGCTACCAACTTCAAGCTATCGGAAGTTCGGCAGTAGTCTCACAATGATTTGTTTCAGTATGTTTTACTTTGGGGGATTTGGGGGTTCTTTGATTCTTTCCTTTTTTTTTTCTTTCCCTTTTTTTTTTTTTTTTTTTTTTTTTGGTAATTTGATTTCCTGGTTTGGGTCTTTGAAACTGCACTTCAGTGAGCAGAAAAAAATTGCCAAGCAAACTAATGGCTGTAAAAGCATAAACTGCATGTGTGGGCATCAATTACTGAGCCTCATTTTAATGAGGTGTTGTACAAAGAGTTTTAATACATTTTGTAAATAAAACTGTAAAGAAAAAAAGAGCCAGCTGATCTTTTCCCCAGAGGAGGAGGCAAGCCTGTCCCTCTCTGCTTAGGATGTCCCACAGGGATTTAGTTTGGGGCCACCCACAACACTAAACCGAGGGCACTGCTGAGAACTGCATATTCCTGTTTTGGTACCCTGGCTCAACCAGCCTGGTGGTGCCCATCAGAAACCAGCTCCCACTGGGCTCCTTCCAGGGTCCACATGGGTGCCAAGTGCCCAGTGCCTGCTGAGGGCTGGGCGAGAGCAGCGCAAGACTTCGCTGTGGGGATGTAAAGATCATCTGGTAAAAGAACCCAACAGCGAGGGCCCTAGGCAGGGAGTGCCACTGCAGAGCCAACAGCATGGGACCTGGGTGACTGGTCTGATACCTCCTGGCCAAAGCATACCCTGAAACTCAAACACACTTGCTGCATGGAGGGTCCCCGTGATGGTGTCCCTGGCTGCAGGGAAAAACACATCTGCAACCACATCAGTGCCTTTCCCAGGGCAGCACTCAGTGCCCAGCAGTGGGTCCTGGCTGTGGGCCCTGCTGCCTTCAGAACAGCCATCAGCTGTGGTGCCCGTTGTACATGAGCACAGTGGTGGGGCACAGGCACTGAGCCCACCTGCATGTCTTCAGCCAAGTCTTCAGCAAGAGCAGAATAAGCTCAGGAACAAACAAGGGCTAAGTAAGAGCAATAAATAGCAAGCATTTGACATCAAACCATCCCACAAGGCTGATGGGTTTGGGTTGCAGGTTACTGTGCTCAGCACTACCAGGCCCTCACTGAAAGAAGCCTATATACATGTGAAGTGCCCACACAGCGAATGCGTGGAGCCATGAAAAAAATACCATCCTGTCCTTTCGCCTTCATTTCACACTCGACATCCAGGCCAACATGGGCAGGATGCATTTCTCTAGGGAGTAGTCTTGATCCACTCCCCACGGCCACACGCAGCCTTCTCCCGTCCCCATGTACCTGCCAAAACACACTGCTGTGAACAGGGCTTAGTTTGCCTGCAGAGCCCCAGCACCGAGCTGGGAGGGTGTGAGCGACACGGCAGTGCCGGGCTGACGGCTGACCCATCTGCTGGAGTCACACTGAGCACCACATCCAAGCAAAACGGGTGTTGAGAGTTGCTAATAAATATGTATTATCAGGTGGAACTGATTGGGGCTGGGGTGAAGTGGCACAGCTGCATGCACTGAGCTGGGAGAGCCCAGCTGGCCAGGGCAGGGTGGGGGACAGCCCCATACAGGGCCATGGCCACAAGGATGAGGCACAGGAGCAGGTCCTGCTGCCCTGGGTCAGGCTCGGACAGTCTATGTTAAGCCAAGACCTGGACTTCACAACATACACGGCAGTGAAAGGAGCAGGGCTAGTGCAACAGCCCTGGAACACAGTGCTCTGGCATGCCCCAAAGTGACTTTGCCTCCAGACTTTTGGGAGAAAATAATATAAGGAAATATTCAGAGCAATTCATCCAGTTTCCAGAGCCGTCAGTGGGAGCAAAAGCACCTCAGTGGTATCCAAGTTCAAACCTAAAAAATCCCAAACCCATAGCAGCTCTGCTTCACAGTAAAGAGCACATCCGACAACAAAATAAATAATAAGCTGTAACGCAACCCCCACTGTATATTATGGCATCGGTTTCCCTCTAAGATTTTGTACAAAGCACTGAACCATTATTTTTTAATAATTATTATTTATGGTTATTAAAATAATAATACGTGATGGTTATTAAAATTAAATTACAAAATGTCTTTGGTGCTCATATTCATCATCTCAGTCTGGAAAATTGACTCTATTTTGCAGGCAGCAATACATAAACAAGCTCTGGATAATGATAGCTCTATTCAATTAAACTGAAGGATTTAAGTGCAGAGATAGTATTTCCATGGATATTACAAATTTCAAAGTAGCATTAAAACTCAGAACATAATACATCTAAAATTGGGATCAGGGAGGACAGTGCCCCCAGCAGCAGCAGCGCTTACATCCCAACACGCTGCGGAGTGCCCCATGGCACCAGGGCTGCAGGGAAGGCCGAGGCTGGCCTTTCGCCATGGGCTAGCACTGGAGGGGCCAGGAGCCCCACTACCACAGTGGGACCCCTGGTCCTTTAGGCCAGATTGGACGGGGCTTTGAGCAAGCTGGCTAGTGGGAGGCGTCCCTGCTCCATCCCCAAGATTTCAGCACCCATCAGTAGAGGAGTTACTGGGATGGTTTGTAACATCTCAGCCTCGCTCCAACAGCATCGATAGACGTGCTTTCCAGCTTCCCCCACTGTGGACACAGGCACCGGCACCAGCCGCCACACTAGGCGAGGAGCAGGCGGACACCGCACCAGTACCCAGAGAGGAGTGTAAGCAAAGGAGCTGCCATACAAGCCTTATGGGCAGCATAACAGCAAAACCTCTGCCCCTTCCCGGCTACCAGGCTTTCCACTCCCATCTGCTGTCTAGTGTGGTTGATAAAGCTCGCTGGAAGCACCTGCGTTGCCATTCTTGCTTGACACCCTGCAGACTGATGTGCTGGGTGGTGGTACTGCCATGGGCTGACATGGAGGGCAGGATAATGACACCTTCGTGCACAGACCAGATATTTATTTATTGTAGTTTCTAACATTGAAGTGTTAGCCCTAAATTATTGATGATAGCTGTGGCATTTCAGGATGACAGGACGTCTTACAGAAGAGCAAGAGGACAAGTTCCCATTCCACAGCAGCTTGTAATCAGCAGAGCAGGAGGGGCAGGGAAGGTGCCGTGAGAAGTGACAGAGCACAGGGCACAGGAGAGCAGAGCTGAGGAAGAGCAGAACATTTCCAGCAGTGCATCATTCCCAGCTGGTGAAGAGGCTGTTGACATCCCCAAGCAAGCAGGCAGAGCTGACATCTAAAGGTGAACACGGAGCCAAGCTGTAGCAGCAGGTGAGGAATGAAACCAGGATGAGCAGTGGCACCTGGGCTGGCCTGGCAGGCAGTTACAGGGGATTGTCCCATCACCTATTTTGTTGCAGTTTCGGGTTTTTCATGCTTTATTCTAGTTTTAGGCAGAAAACAAGCTAAAGCCAAAGAGAGCTGGCTCTGAGGAAGGGCTGGGAAGCACAGCGGGTGCTTACAGAACTGCCCTCCAAGAGTGGGGACCTGCACAGACACCATAGAGCTGGGCAGGGACAAGGTCCACAAAGGTTGAACAGGGTCCACCAAGCACCTTCATGGCAAAGCAGGGTAGGACACCTAAAGCCTATAAAAACACACAGCACAAACCACAGCCATGGTGCTGGTGCTGACTGGTGCTTTAGGTAATGTTTAGCACATAAATAAAGCAATTGACCAATTAATAAGCACATGGCAGATGCTTGAGATGCTGTAATGAGCGAGGAAATGTCTGATTTAGCACCAGAAACTGATTGAAGAGTACAGAAGCAGAGCTGCAGCCCGTGCAGGAGGGCAGGAGCCCTGACTGCAACCTGATGCGTGGCAGGTTTGGGTCAAGGCCACAAGCCAGGGGCTAACAACAAAGGCTTGGTCCCTGCTGCAGTGGCACAGCAGGGCACAACGGGGGAAAGGGGATAACGCCACAGAGCCAGGGCCTGGGGCTGGTGCGCAGGACGGGCCAGCTCCGCCCGTGCCTCCATTGCCGGCTGTGAAATGCCGCCCCTCGGGCCATCAAGAGCCCGGCAGCGCGTTGGCCCTTGGCCTCTGGACCATGACAGTGCGCCATGAGCGTGTGCCATGAGACGTTTTGGTGCCGTTCAGCTCCTTCAAGCAGAGAAACCCCTGTGTAAG